>NC_137792.1:2033535-2236035 GCF_963383645.1 Muscardinus avellanarius
AAAGAAAGAAATACAGAAAATAGAAATACAGAAAATAGTTACAGCCCCATGCCATTTGGCATGGGGGGGGGAGGGTGACCCGAGCTGACTCACCACTCCCCAGATACAGCATGTGAACCGGAATTTTTATACCCATGACCTCCATCTTGTTTACATAATTCTGACATAGCGAAAGCCCCTGTAAGGTACCTCCCCCAACAAGGTGTGGCAAGGTGTCTCCTTTCATGAAGGTCAACCCCTCCTACCATCTTAGCTAGCTTATCCAATCATGTAGATCTGTCTTTAGATAGAGAAAGGCCTGGTTCTCCTCTCCTATGGACTTGTTAATCACCTTTAGCTAGGTTAATTTACATTGGAATAGCTGCCCGCTTTTAGGCAGAAACCAAGTCCTTGCACAGATTTGCCCCTCACCCAATGTTTGAAATAGATTAATAAACAGAGCTTTCCCGAATCTTCCTAGGCCCTTTCCAAATCTGGTACAATAAAGAGCTCCCCAGTACAGTTTTTGAGACACACCTGTACTTCTGCAAAGAGGCATTTTCTAAACCCTCCTCAAGTGCGGGGATTGCAAGGGTTAATCCCCTCCCTCCCTCGCTCAGGGTCTAACTGACCAGATGGTAGCTGGCAGAGGGATGAAAGGGGCCTTTTATGTCTTACCCTCACAACTTTGGCTCCTAAGCACAACTCCTGAGAGGTGTCTGCCCCAGGAAAGCTGGGGGCCCCCAAGTAACTGTCGGAATGTTGTGTTAACAGTCCTGAGCTGCCAGGTAGGGGACCCACATAAAAGACCAGCTCCCCAAGCCAAGTAATGAGGTGTTTAACATTTGAAAAGGACCCGCACAGCTCTCCTTTCAGACAGGGGGGGAGGAGAAGCCTGGGGTTCCATCCTTGAGGGAATTCTGGTCAGTCAAAGCAGTCAGGATACAAAAGCTGCTGCTGGAAGTGTCACAGGGAGTTGTAGGCTATAGACTACAAAAGTGCGTGGCAGGAAAAGTGTCCCAGAGATCAAAGATGATCCACTATTTGATGTGAGCCCCGTAGCTCCCGGAAAATAGTTGAAACACACTCCCCTGATACTTGACACGTTTCTCAGGTGTGTGAACCGACATTTGCCCTTTCAGGTTAGACCTGTGCACTTTATAGAAAGAAAGATTCATTAACTGGAGACAGAGTTCCCCGTCGCTCCCAAACATGACGGCCAGTGCATCCTAAGGTAACCACCAAGTGGCTCTCTTGACATATCTTAGAAAATTAGGTCAGTGCATTTTAGAAAATTAGGATTGGAGTCATCTTTTTATGGATTTGTAAAAATAAATAAATAAAATAAAATAAAAATGTGGCTGAATGGCGTGAGTTCTCAGCCAGATGGCTGGGAATCAGCCTACTGAGCGCAGGAGGTGTTTGTAGGGATGGCGGGGGGCGAGTTTATCAATTTTCTCAATGCAGGTTTTTTAGAAATTGTTGTGATTTCTCTCAGATGTTCTTTTCCAAAAAAAAAAAAAAAATCTAACTTTTCGATACTGGAAGTTGAATTCGTTGGTGAGCTCACCGCTTCCCCTAGCATTCCCTTGTCCAGAAAGAGGATTGACTGTATCAAGTCCAAGCCACTACAACAGATAAAAGGTGCTCCAGTCACCATAGGATTTTTTTTTTCCATGTCTCTTGGACAGAATGGTATCATAAAAGAGGAGCGGACTGGATAATGTTAAGAGGAGAGTCAGGGCTATTAAGTAAGTAGCGCTTTAGAGCTGCCCACTTGCGTGGATGGGACTGAGTCCGAGGGGTAAGATTTGGTACGTTTGCCAGAACCTACCTCTGTGCCTTGCAGGCTCACCTGTCAGTGGTTCAGTGTCCTGGGTCGTCACCGTATCAAACTGTGGTCAAAAGCAATAGCTCTGTAGAGGCATTTCCCTAAATTTTATCTTCCCCCGGCTATTTTGAAGCTCTCTCTGTTGGGTTTCATGCCCTCCTATGCCCTGATCAGGCCAGAGACAATCTTCACATAGTGCTTAAAGGAAAATAGTTTAAAAAGTGTCAGGTTAGCTGTGCGTGGTGGCGCACGCTTGTAATCCCCATACATGGGAGGCTGAGACAGGAGGATTGCTGCTTCACAGACAGCCTCAGCTACTTAGTGAGGCCCTCTGCAACTTAGACTCTGCTTCAAAATAAAGAATAAAGCTGGGCGCGGTGGCGCATGCTTGCAATCCCAGTACTTGGAAGGCGGAGACAGGAGGATTCAGGTTCATAGCCAGTCTCAGCTGCTTAGTAAGGCCCTCCTCAACTTAGTGAGACCCTTTTCCAAAATAAAGAATAAAAAATAGGGCTGGGGGGGGTGTGGCTTGGGGGTAGAATGATCCTGGGTTCAATTCCCAGCACCACAAAATAAATAAATAAACAAATAAATAAATAAACAAATAAATAGATAAATAAAATAGGGCTAGGAGTGTAGCTCGGAGGGAGAATGCCCTGGGATTTAAATAAATAAATAAATAAAATAGGGCTAGGAGTGTAGCTCAGAGGGAAAATGTACTTGGGTATAAATAAATAAATAAATAAATAAATAAATAAAATAAGGCTAGGAGTGTAGCTCAGAGGGAGAATGCCTCTGGGTTCAACCCCAAGCACCGCTAAGTAAGTAAATAAATAAATAAATAAATAAATAAATAAATAAATAAAAATAGGGCTGGACATATAGCATGGAGGTAGAATGCCCCTGGGTTCAATTCCCAGCACCAAGCCAGGCATGGTGGTGCGCGCTTATAATCCCTGCGCTTGGGAGGCTGAGACAGGAGGATCACGCAGGTTCGAAGCCAGCCTCAGCTACTGAGTGAGGCTCTCAGCAACTTAGTGAGACCCTGTTTCCAAATAAAATATAAAAAGTAGATCTGGGAGTATAGCCCAGAGGGAGGAAAGGCCCTGGATTTCACCCCCAGTACCACAATTCCCAACACTAATAAATAAATAAATAAATAAATAAATAAGGCTGGGGATGTAGCTTGAAGGTAGAATGCCCCCGATTCCATCCTCAGTACCACATAAAAAGGAAAAAAAAAAAAGATAAGAAAAAGTGTCAGGTTGGAGAAGGGAGAAGTTACTGAAATGAACCCATTTTGAAATGTTGCAATGGTCCAGTGCCGACGTTGTCTACCACAATGATGGTGTCTTGAATACAGTCCCCCTTTGTTCAGGTACCTAGGCTTGCATTTGATTTCACGGTAGTTGGATTCTTATAGTGACCGTTACACTGGGAAATTTCAAGGGAATCGTTTTATGATATATATATATATATATATCTTACCTCCTACTCACAGCTTGGCTCCTAACGCTGTAACACTCACCTCGAACACCGGGAATTCTCTGCAAGTATTTTCAAACCGCTCTGCACGTTCTGGTTGCTTTTGGCTTCGACAGGATACGGCGGAGCCAAGAAGCACGGAAGTGCCACTTTTAAATAAAAACCTGAAGCGATCGGATTAGCTAAATGCTTTCCCCTGCGCTCAGTGGGGAAGTCGTTTTGTCTTTTGTCAGAACTTGAAACAAAATTCTAAGGCCCTTCAACCAATCTTTTTCACCACCTAAGTATTTGACAATAATGTTCAAGTGTGTTAAAGGGGGGGGGGGATGTTTGCATGTAAAAGTCGAGTTTCTACACTTTCTGTTTCTGTTTTGTTTTTGCAGTACTACGGAGGGAACCCAGCGGCATTCAACCTCCAAGCTACACCCTCATCCCTATTTTTTATTCTTTATTTTGAGACAGGGTCTCACCGAGTCGCAGAGGGCCTCGCTAAGTAGCCGAGGCTGCCTGCGAACCCTCGATCCTCCCATCTCAGTCTCCCGAGTGCTGGGATGACAAGCGTGCGCCACCACGCCCGGCTGAGTTTCTACACTTTCAGAGACCTATAACAAGTTATGAAATTATGTAAGAAGGAAGGCCTAGGTGCATTAGTCAGCTTTTATGTTACTGTAAGAAAAAAAAAAATACCTGAGGCCATCAACTTCGATAAAGGCTCATGGCGCAGAGGTTCTGGTGTTCAAGGTTTGGGTTGCTTTGGGCTCATCGCGAGACGGCACGTTATGGTGGGGAGTGTGGGGAAGACCAACGTGCTTACCTCGTGATGTCTGGGGAGCAGAGGGAAAGAGGAGGACCACCTGGCCAACAACCCCTTCCCAACACACTCCCAGTCACCTAACTTCCTGCCATGAGGCCACACCCCCCACTGGCTGGAGAGCAAGCCTGGCGCACAGGGTCCTTTGGGGACCATCTAAGATACAAACTATAGCACATGAGCCGGGCGCGGTGGCGCACGCTTGTCATCCCAGCATTCAAGAGGCGGAGACGGGAGGATCGCGGTTCGCGGACAGCCTCAGCTACTTAGTGAGAACCTTTGCAACTCAGTGAGACCCGGTTTCAAAATAAAGAATAAAAAATCGGGCTGGGGGTGGAGCTCAGAGGTAGAATGGCCCTGGGTTCTACCCCCAGACCTGCAAAACAAAACAAAACAAAACAAACAAACAAACAAACCCCCAAAAAACCCTATAGCACATGGATTTCCTGGTTCAAAAAGCCATTGTCTTCAGTGGGAACAGCTTCAGATGGAGCAGGGGCGGTAAGAAGGAAAGAGAACAATATTGAATATAATTTTTAATCTTTAGAAATCTGTATTTCAGCAGGGCATGGTGGCGCACGCTTGTCATCCCAGCATTCGGGAGGCTGAGACGGGAGGATCGCGGTTCGCGGACAGCCTCAGCTACTTAGTGAGGCCCTCTGCAACTCAGTGAGACCCGGTTTCAAAACAAAGAATAAAAAATAGGGCTGGGAGTGTTGCTCGGAGGTTCCATCCCCAGTACTGCAAAAAAAAAATAAATAAATAAATAAAAAGGAAAAGAAAGAAGGAAAGGAAGGAAGGAAGGAAGGAAGGAAGAAAGAAATTTGTTTTTCATAGAAGGAATAGCTACAGGTTGTCATATGTAGAAAAGACAGTCTTTTCAGCCAATCATCTACCCAGTTCATCAATACCATCACCCAAAACCCCACAAAATCTTGCCTTCAAGACTTGGAGGATTCACGAGCCTCTGAGACAACAGCCACCTCAGCCTGTGAACATCTCCACGTTTTTGTGTGTTCTGAAGTAAGATATCATTCTGGTATCTTCTTCCTTCTTTCCTTTTTTTTTTTTTTTGGTGGTACTGGGGGTGGAACCCAGCGGCTTTCTACCTCCGGGCTATACTCCCCGACCTTTTTTATATTTTATTTGGAAACAGGGTCTCGCTAAGTTGCCGAGAGCCTCACTGAGTAGCCGAGGCTGCGTTTTGGGGGTCACCTAGGTCTTTGCTGGATTTTGAGGGTTATCTAGTCTTTGGTGCATTTTGACAAATTGCTTTTCTAACCGAAGGCTTCCCACTCTTTCACGGTTAGTTTCACCCTCCCCACTTGCCAATAACCATGTCAAATTGCTCAGAATTGAGTGCAAAGCCCTAGGGGTAGTCTAAAAAGGGAGAGTAATTAGAAGTATATTTTTTCCTAGCTGGTTCCTTGTTCCATTAAGGAAATTAGAATTGCATTAGCTTTTGAGACAATAATTGCACACTTGATTTATATTGAATTTACAGTGAACTAACTTTTTTGGGGCAGGATACTAGGAAATTAACTCAGAGGCATTCTACTTTCCAACTATCCTTCAAGCCCATTTTTAATATTGGGGGGGTATTGGGGATGGAACCCAAGGAGATTCTAGCGCCAAGCTACACCCTCAGCCCTATTTTTTTTTTTTTTTTTTTTTTTTTTTTTTGCGGGTTTGGGGATGGAACCCAGGAGCATTCTCCTTCCGAGCTGCACCCCCAGCCCTACTTTATTCTTTATTTTGAAACAGGGGTCTCACTAAGTTGCAGAGGGCCTCAATAAGTAGCCGAGGCTGTCTGCAAACTGTGATCCTCCTGTCTCAGCCTCCCGAATGCCGGGATTACGAGTGTACACCACGGTGCCCGGCTTAATTTTTATTTTAAACAGGTTCTTTGTAGGTTGCTGAGAATCCCACTAAATTCCTGAGGCTGGTCTTGAACCTGTGATCCTCCTCTCTTAGCTTCCAAAGTACTGGGATTACAGATATGCTGGGGGCCGAGTGAAGTAACTTTTAAAGTAACTAGGTTGCTAAAAGCCTCACTACTTGCTGACACTGCCCACAAACCTGCGATCCTCTTGTCTTGGCCTAGATATGCTTTCCCATATCTAATATTTATGGAAGTGATTTTTTTTTTTTTTTTTTGCAGTACTGGGGATGGAACCCAGGGGCATTCTACCTCCGAGCTACACCCCTGGTCCCATTTTTTATTGTTTATTTTTTGGTGGTAGTAGGGATGGAACCCCTCTACCTCTGTGCTACAGTCCCAGACCTATTTTTTTTTTTTTTTTATTTTACTTGGAAACAGGGTCTCTTAAGCCAGCGAGGCTGGCTTCGAACCTGCACGATCCTGTATCTGCCTCCCAGTAGCGGAGATTACAAGCGTGTGCCACCACACCCGGCATTATTGTTTATTTTTTGAAACAGGGTCCCACTGAGTTGCAAGAGGGCCTCACCAAGTAGCTGAGGCTGTCCATGAAGTGAATCCTCCTGTCTCAGCCTCCCGAATGCTGGGATTACCAGCGTGCACCACCACGCCCGGCTCTGCAAGTTATTTTTAATCCTTTGTTTTTGTTGTTATATAATATATATTTTACTAGTTTGTACTAATATAGCCTCATATTACAAAGGCAATTTAATGGGAGAATTTTTCTTTTGGTACTCGAATCACCTCAACACAGACAGCACTACATATTAAAGAGAAGGGAGAGACATATAAAAATTTATAAGAGACTTTATAAATTTTTCATTATGTTAAAATTAACTACAAGTAAAATGGTGCCTATTAAGGCAGGCGTGGTGGTGCATGCTCGGAATCTCAGTACTTGGGAGGCCAAGACAGGAGGATGGCAGGTTTGTGGGCAGCCGCTCAACTGACTTGTTTCTAGGAACAGCCCCAAAGGCCCCAGTGTCTGTAACATAAACCAGCGCCCATCTAATGAGGCAGCAGGGTCACACTCAATAAAAGGTGTTTGGGAGCTTTAAACATCTTGGAAAGTGTCTCTCTTCACTTTTATAAACACCAGCAGGAGAGATTCTGCCAACAAGTGTTCCCTACAGGTGGAGAATTCAGCCCATGCCCCCAGTTGCTTTTGGTACGAGGCATCTCAGGTCTTTAGAAGTGGCTTCGATGGCTGCTCTCTTTGCCCCTTATTTATTTATTTTGGTAGTACTAAGGATTGTGAACACAGAGATGGTCTACCTCTAAGCTACATCCCTAGCCTTATTTGTGTTTTTTAATGTTACTTTTATGTTTTTTTTATGCAGTACTGGAGGTGAAACCCAGGGTCTTTCTACCCCTGGACTACACCACCAGACCTAGTTTATACTTTATTTGGAAACAGGGTCTCAGTAAGATGCCGAGAGCCTCACCAAGTGGCTGAGGCTGGCTTTGAATCTGCGCGATCCTCCTGTCTCAGCCGCCCAAGCACAGGGATTACAAGCGTGCACCACCACGCCTTGGGGGGTTAGGTTTTATTTTGAAATGATGTCTGGCAAAGCTGGTGAGAGTCTCTTTGTGAAGTCGCTGAGACTATCCTCGGATCTGAGATCCTCCTATCTCAGACACCCAAATGCTGTGATGATAGGAACGTGTACCTGGCTCCCCAAGGCCTTGTATTTTGGGGCTTGTAAAAGAGATATTCCCATGGTGTAACCTTCTTATGGCACTGTTTGTGACAGACAGGACTTTTCTTACAGGTTGTAGATACTCTCAAGATAGAAATGAGCCAGGCCTGGTGCTGCACGCCTGTCTTTCCAGCACTTGGGAGGCCGAGACAGGACAATCTCAGGCTCTAGATGAGCCTCGGTCACTTACCAGTCCAGTTTCAATATAAAAAATAAAAATGGCTAGAGGTGTAGTCAGAGATAGAATGCCCCTGAGATCCATCCCTAATAACACACACACACACACAAACACACACGATAATAGTGTTTCAGCTTGTTACCTATAGACTCCTGAGAATATATTTTTATCCTAAGGTCTTAGAATTTCCTATACCCCTTTGCAACACCAGGGAGGGTCATTCTGGTTTGTAGCTAAAGAGCCTCCGGACACCACAGCTTCTTCCTGGTAGCTCCAGGGTCACAGTGGATCCATCTCAATGCTCTTTCTACTTGTACATCAGGGCAGCTATCTATCAAAAGACATCCTCCTGGACACTGAACACATCTGTTCTTCTCACGCACTAGAGTAAAGCATGGCCCTGGCTAATGGGTTTTGAGACCAGCATCTCTCAGTGGGTTTCCTTGGCCTTTGTGTCCTGAGTTTAGATGTGAGAGCAGCCAGCTCCACAGTGTCCTGAGGTGACAGTGCAGAAGTGTAGGCTTGCTCCTGAGTCAAAGCAATCTAAGAGTGCTGTGGTGAGCAGGACACCCCAAGAACTGTGACTATAAGACTGAGTCAAAAAAGAATTAGTTTACTGTTTCATTGTTCTCTTTCTTTGTTTGAACTGGGAATTGAACCCAGGGTATGCTTAGAGCTACACCTCCAGCCTTATTTTTATGTTTTATTTTACTCAGATACTCAGAATATTACTAAGTTACTCGGCCTGGCTCAAATCTGCAATCCTACCATCTCAGATTCTCAAGGACCAGGAATTTAGGACTGAGCCCCCACACCTGGCCAGGGATCCTGCTTACACTCAAGTGCACACATAGAACATCCCCCAGCACCTAAGAGTGATCTGGAACAAACCATGACGGAGCTCAGTTGGGGAAACCACGGTGTCAAGTGTGAAGGAAAGAACATGACAATTTCTGGGGAAGTAAACTGCTACTTATTATTATACAAAACAAGAACAAAACTTCCTATATGAACTAGTTACCTACATGAACAAAAAAAATTAATAATAAACATAAAATAATAAAAATATCCTATAATAGTAAATATATTTAAGATGAATGAATATAAATTTATAAAATAAACTATGAATAAATGTAATAATAAATATATAATTAAAAACCATAGCAAACACTATTCACAGTCTGGGCACACCGGCCACCTTCCTGGTAAGTCTGGTCCAGGAAGAAGGTGGGAGCAGGCTAGTGGTGGAGTCCAGGGTCTTGAGAAGAACAGTCTCTTCAGTGTGGGCTCCTCAGTATCAGGAGAGGTGGTCTTGGGGTGCAGCCAGGCACAGTGGGGGTGACCTGGTGGTGCAGGGCTCCTGGGCTATTGCAAGAGTCAGGAGTCTATGAGTCTCGGGCTTGGGGTCCCAGGAAGGTGGTGGGCCTGGCTCTTGGGAGCCTAGGCCAGCAGGCTGCTGTGCTCAGGGGGCGGTGGGCCCTCCCCGGGCGGCCCCTGGGGGAGCAGAGGAGGGCTGGGGGTCTCCCTGCAGTGGCTCACCTGCTCCCTGCTGTCCAGCAGAGGCTGTGAGATCGCGTCCTGGGCTGTCCTGGCTCCTGTGAACGGTCACTCTGCAGACCTGGAAGGTCGAGGGCCGCCTGGGAGGGTCCTCCCAGATCAGTCTTCTCTTGCAGGCAGGATCATCCCCCATGAATCTCCTCTTCACAGGCCCCCTTGCCCAGGGGCTGCGGCTCAGCGGCCCAGACCTGGGCACAAACGCCGGGACCACTCCGCCTCTGGCCACCGGCGTGAAGGCAGAGGGCCTGGGCCCTGGGCTCTGCCTGCTCCTCTTGGGCTCGGGATCCTCAAAGCAGAGCGGTCCCTGCGCCTTCCTCTTCCCTTGGCCTTTCTGAGCCAGGGCCTTGAGCACCCCCTCCTTGGCGCAGGGGTCCTGCACGGGCTGCGGCCGGGGCCACCTGGGGAGGCTCCCTGGGCGCCGAGGGGGGTGCACTTGCACCTCGCCCAGGGCTCTGGGCCACGGCGGGCTCCGGGCCTCCTGGATCCTGCGCATCACGTAATGCTGGCGAGCTTGGATGAGGTCGGGCCTGAGGAGCAGCCAGGCGGGCAGGCGGCAGGGCCGGTGGCTCGCAGGCCCCTGGCTGCTGGCTGCGTGTCCCGTGGCGGGCAGGGGTGTGGTGGCGGCCCTGCTCTGCTGCAGGTGGCCGCGGGCCGCTTGGCGGAGCCTGGGGTCCAGGGGGCGGCGGGCGGGCCCGAGCTGGGGGAAGGAGGGCGGCAGCGCGGCTCTGAGCAGGCCCAGGTACCTGTGCAGGCCCCTGCTCAGCGAGATGCCCATGGCGGCGGCGCCGTGCCCAGGGCTGCCGGCCGCAGTGGGCTCTGGTCCCCGAGGTGCCTGCGCGGGCGGCGGGCGGAGGGCGCAGAGAAAGCGGGGTGACCGTTCCCCCCGCGAACGCTGAGCAGAGCGCGTGGGGCGCTCGGGACCCTCTGTCCTCGGGGTCCCGCAGGCCAGGCGCGCGCCCCGGACCCCAGGGCATCCCCGCGGGGGCAGGGGAGGCCGCAGGTGCGGGGGGCGAGGCAGGAACTCTGACCGAGGATGGGGGTCGGGGACGCCCCCCAGGTGCGGAGACAGCTCTGCACAGGGCTCCCTGACCACCACCCGCTTAGGTACTGAATTTATTATTTATTTATTCTGGCTCTGGGGATTGAACTTCAGTCATGTACCCTGTGAACTAACACTGCCAGCCCTGTATGTATGTATGTATGTATGTATGTATGTATGTATGTATGTATTTACCTTTAAAATAGGGTCCTGAATCCTGAGGCTGTCCTCAAAACCGCCATCCTGCTGTCTCAGCTTAAGTACCAGGAGGACAGGCCTGAGCCAGCATGTCCTATTCTTCCTCTTTGAATAATGTCAATTTCCATCTTTCATTCTTACTGGTAATCATGCAGCAAAGGGAAGAACATTTCTCCATAATAGTTAAAAACCTCTGACTACACAAGCAACGTGTCCAAGGGCTGCTGGGTATGGAAAGTGGTGTTTGTATTTGGAGGCCTCTTAAAGGTGTTGTGTGGTCTGTTTTTATTAATTCATTTGTGTGTGTGTGTAGGTGGCTGAGGATTTACCCCAGGCGTACTATATGTGTGTGTGTGTGTGTGTGTGTGTGTTTGTGTGTGTGTGTGAGGATTTACCCCAGGCGCACTATATATGTGTGTATGTGTGTGTGTGTATTTGTGCGTGTATGTGTCTGAGGATGGAACCCAGGTGCATTTGACCTCTGAGCAATAAACTTTTTCCTGTTTTTTATCCTTTATTTTGAAACAGAATCTCACTACAACTTCAGCCCTGTTTTTTCTTTTTCTTTTCTTTATTCTTTTTTATTTTTGCAATACTGGGGATGGAACCAGGGCGATGTTACCCTGGAGTTACACACTCAGCACCACGTTTTTCTTTGGTATTTTTCAGAAAGGATCGCAGTCCAGTGGCGTAGGCCTCCACAGTTTTATGAGGCTGGCCTTCTCACAATCACCTACACAAGGAAGTGATTGAAATTCCGGAATGCCAAAATGGAAGTGGGGTGGGGACCTGGGGTAGAAGCGGGCAGCAAACTCAAGTTAGGGCAGCAGAATCCACGCCGATCTCAAACGGAGACAGAATGGGAGGACGCCAAGGAGAGCTTCGAAGGCAGGAGAGCTGCTAGAGGTTTGGTTCAGAGGGCCAGGGAATGTGCTTCCTAACACCTCTACTTACTGAGAAGACACTTTTTCTTTTCTAATTGGAAATTGGCGAAATGATCCCTATTTATGTGATTTGGAAAAGAGATATTCCTATGACACAACCTTCTTTTTAAGGACGTCGTTGTGACAAGCACGACTCTCCATACCTTTCTGAGATATCTCAAGATAGACATGAGCCGGGGCTGGTAGTGCACCTTTCTTCTACGACTTGGTGTTACGGTTGGAGACTCTATTACGGTTTGGGGAAACTGGCCCTGGGGACCCCTTTTAGGGTTCCGGACACAATTTCCCTCAAAACACAAAAAGATAAATACACGTAGACAGGACTCTTGCTGAAGATTTAAAAGGGTTTGTTAAAAAGATAGAAATACAGAAGATAGTTACAGCCTCATGTTAGGTGTACCATGAGGGGGTGGTTCACCAAACATAAATTCACCAAACATACAACACGTGGACCAGACTTTTTATACACATGACCTCCATCTTGTTCACGTAATTCTGACATAGTAAAGATCCCTGCAAGGTACCTCCCCTTACCCTGTAAGGTACCTCCCCTTACTTTCCCAGGAAGGTGTCTCTTTTCAGGAAGGTCATGGTCAAAGGTTTACCCCCTACCCCCAACCTAGCTCGATTATCCAATTATTAAACCTGTTCTTAGAATGGGGATGAGGAAGTCCTTAGACTTGCTAATTACCTTTAGCTAGGTTAATTTAGATTGGAATAGTTGCCTGTTATTTCATTTTTTAGCAGAAACCAATTCCTTTCACCAATTTTTGAAATATAATCATCAGAACCTTCTCAAATCTTCCTAGGCCACTCCCAGTACTCGTACACATAGGAGGCTGAGACAGGAGAATCCCAGGTTCTAGATGAGCCTGGCCAATTTAACAATCCCCTGTTTCGAAATAAATAAATGGATAGAGGTGTAGTTCAGAGGTAGAATGCCCCTGAAATCAATACCTAGTGAAACACACACACACACACACACACACACACACACAGGATAGTAATGGTTTCAGGGTGTTGGGTATGAACTCTTGATAATGTATTTTTCTTTCTAAGGTCTATAGAATTTCCAATACCCTCTTTGTAGTACCAGTGGGGGTCATTCTGTTTTGTAGCTAAAGAGCCTCTGACACCCCACAGCTTTTTCCTAGTGAGCAACGCAGGGTTCCAAGTGAATCCAACCTAAATACTCTTTCTATTGGAGATCAGGGCACTGATATATGAAGAGACATCCTCCTGCACATTGGAGACATGTATCTTCTCATGCCCTAGAGATCAGGGACTGCCTGGATAATGGTGTCAGAGAACAGCATCTCAGGGTGTGCCTTGGCTTTTGTCCTGAATTTCAATCTGCAAGCAACAGCTCCAGAGATGTTGTGAAGGAGACCGTGCAGAAGTGAGGGCTTGTTCCTGAGCTGGTGCGATCCCGTAGAGCTGCTGGGGGAGGCAGTGATGGAGAATGGGCTGGTATTGGAACATTGCTTTGGTATTAATTTCAAAATGTAAAATGTAGTCAGAGCCTGGGTGCTGTGCAGTCACTCAGGCAGGGAGGGGAGGCAGAGTTCCCCTCACCAAAGTGGTTTCAAGTACACAAAACAGTGGTCGTCAGGCGCCATCATATTTTAAAGACATGCTTACCTAATAAATAATTCCTAACAGATAGCTAAAAGTCCCCAAGCACACAGGAGGATGGTACAGGTCTTTGTCAAACGAAACAGATGCCATGGGCCCCCTGTTAAATGGGTAACACATCTGGGTCTTAACAAAGACTTGCACCAGTGATGACAGGTCTCTCACACCTGCACCAGGGCAGGAAGAAGGCTTTGGTCAAGCAGGAGGGGAGACAGTGAATCCTCATAATCATAGCAAAACTCTTGCACAGGAGATCATGGGCGGGCACACACCTAGTCCAGTCAGGAGCAGATTGAAAGACTTTGGTTAAGCACGATGGGAGATAATGAATCTGGAAGAACTGTCCTATGCTCAAAACTCTGGTGTCTTACTTCCCAGGCACTCCACTGCGTCCCTCTGAGGCAGAGCTTTAATCCTTCTGCCCCTTCTTCCTGCCTTTGTAATAATGAAAAGTGCTCAAGCTTACAGCAGGATAGTTCTGGCTACTTTTCTAAATTAGCTGAGAACAAGAACCCTCAACACCACGACCCAGCTCTCCATCTCAACTGTTACAGACAAGGTACCCCAAATCCCAACCCCACATCCCCATGCCCTGACCCCCAGATATGGGACTGTAAGACAGAGACAAAAAGTACTTTGGTTAGTATTGTTCTATTTTCTCTTTCTCTTTCTCTCTTTCTTTCACCCCTCAGGATTGAACCCAAGGCAGTCATCCTCTAAGTTACACCCCCAGCTCCCTTTTAATGTTTAATTTGTCTAGGTTGATGAGTATTTTGCTGAGTTGTTCAGGCTAGCCTTGATGGGCTTCACCTCTGGCTACACAGGTGGCTGGAGGTGAACCACATAGAAATCGGGTGACCATTCAGCACGGGCTAACATTAAGCAAAGTGCATGGGGTGCTTGGGACCCTCTGTCCTCAGGGTCCCATAGGGCTAGGCAGGCACTGGGAGACAGGAGGGCACTCCCACGCACAGGGGAGGCTGTAGGAATGGGGGTGTAGGAGGGAGGCATTTCCTCTGGATAGAATTTTAATTTTAAATTTTCATTTAAAATAGGGTCTGGACCAGCAGCCTACATTGGAGCCTGCCAGGAGGCAAGGCCAGTGCCGGGGCCTCTGAGACCGGGATTGGAGTCTGCCAAGGGGTTAGGCCGGTGCAGGAGTCAGCGGCCGGCATCGGAGCCTTCCGTGAGGCAAGGCCGTTATTGAGGCCTCCGAGGCCGGGATTGGAGCCTGCCGAGGGGTTAGGCCCGTGCTGGGGCTAGCAAGGCCGGGATCGGAGCCTGCCGCGGAGCAAGGCCAGTGCCAGGGTCTTGGAGGCCGGGTTCGGAGCCTGCCAAGGGGGTAGGCCAGTGACGGGGCCAGCGGCCGGCATAGGAGCCTTCCGTAAAGCAAGGCTGCTACTGAGGCCTCCGAGGCCTGGATCGAAGCCTGTAGAGGGGTTAGGCCGATGCCGGGGTCATCGGCTAGCTTTGCCGGGGCCAGCGGCCGGCATCGGAGCCTTCCGTAAAGCAAGGCCGCTACTGAGGCCTCCGAGGCCTGGATCGAAGCCTGCAGAGGGGTTAGGCCGATGCCGGGGCCATCAGCTAGCTTTGGAGCCTGCCGTGAGGAAGGCCGGTGCTGGGGCCTCCGAGGCCGGGATCGGAGCCAGCTGAGGGTTTAGGCCAGTGTGGGGGCCAGCGAAACCAGAAGCAGGGCCTCCCATGTGGCAAGGCCGGTGCTTGAGCCAGCGAGGTCTGATCAGTCCACCGGGTAGCCAGGCCACAACTGGGGCTGTCAAGATTGGGATCAGTATTTGCAACGCGGCATGCACAGAGAAATATCACAGACAATTAAAACCAGATGCTTCCCCTAATCAGCAATAACTAGGAGGAAACGGGCAACAGGAAGTGGTTGAGCTATAGAAAGGGCCCTATATTGAAGCAATTAAGGTGACCAATCAGAGGGTATGGAATAGGGGAGGACGGAGCCTCTTTAAAACGCAGGAGGTACATAAACAAATGTATCAAAGTTAATCACCAAACAAGCATGGGATGGAGGGAGGGGGAGGGAATGGGATGGGGGCTGGATGAGGGGTAATTGGATGATGTGTGCTTGTATATCCTCTCAAGTCTTGTACTCCCAATGTGATGTATGATTACAATGCACCAATAAATATAAATTTTTAAAAATAAAAATAAAATAGGGTCTGGAAAGCTGAGGCTGCCTCAAACCTGCCATCCGCCTGTCTCAGCCTTCCAAGCACTGGGAGGACAGGCCCGAGCTACATTTCCTGTTCGTCCTCTTTGAACACTAATGTCACTTCTCATCTTTCTTATTTTACTGGTTATCCTGCAGTAAAGGGAAACACATTAGTAGTTGAGAAAACTCTAACTACAAATGCAATGAGTCTAAGGGATGCTGGGTATGGATTATGGTGATTGTATTTGGAGGATTATTAAGAGTTCTGTGGCCACCATTATTTATTTATTTATTTATTTATTTATTTATTTATTTATTGTGTGTGTGTGTGTGTGTGTGTGTGTGTGTGTGTGTGTTGCTAAAGATTTACCCCAGGTGCATTCAACCTTTGGTCTACAACTCCAGCCCTATTTTTTATTCTTTTTTTTTTTCTTTAAGGTTCTGGGGATGGAAGCCAGGGGAATTCTACCTGGAGCTACACCCTCAGCCCTAGTTTCTATTCTTTATTTTATAATAGCGCCTCACTAAGTTGCAGAGGGCCTCACTAAGTAGCTGAGGCTGGCCTCCCTAAAAACACCTGTACAAAGAAGTGCTTGGGAATTCTAGAATGTCAAAATGGAGGTGGGGTGGGGACCTCGTGTAGAAGGGTCAGCAAATTCTAGGTAGAGCTTGAGACTCTGTGCAGATCTGAAGTGGAGACTAAATGGCGAGGACACTAAAGAGAGCGTCCCTGGGTGTCAGGAGGACTGAGTCCAGGGGGGCCAGGAATGCGCTTCCTAACCTGCTCTATGGCCTGGGCATACACTTCTTTTTTTCCAATTTCTAGTTCGAGGAATGATTCCTATTCATGTGGTTTGTAAAAGAGATATTTCTATGGCACAATCTTCTTAAGGCGCTGTTTGTGACAGACATGACTTTTTATGCACATTTGGGAAAGCTCAGGAGAAAAACGAGCCGGGCCTGGTGGTGCACGCATCTCTTCCCAGTGCTTGGGCGGCTGAGACAGGAGGATCCCAGCTTGTAGATGAGCCCGGGCAACTTAACAGTCCCCTGTTTCAAAATAAAAAAGGAGAATGGCTGGAGGTAAAATGCCCCTGGAATCATCCCTAGTAACACACACACACACATACACACACGATAATAATATGTTATCTTGTTGGACTACGGCAATGTATTTTTTTCTTCCTAAGGTCTATAGAATTCCCCATTCCCTCTTTGGGTATTCTTTCTAGAGCCACAACTCCAGCCTGTGTTTTATGTATTATTTTGCCAGGTTGCTCAGAATCTTACTAAGTTACTCAGGCTGGCCTCAAACCTGCAATCCTACCATCTCAGCCTCACAGGGACCAGGAATTTAGGCCTGAGACACCACCCCTGGCCAGGGATCCTGCTTACACTCAAGTGCACACACAGGACAGCCCGACACCCAAGAGGGATCTGGAACGAACCGTGACGGTGCCCAGTTGGAGAAAGCACGGTGTCGAGTGTGAAGGAAAGAACATGGCAATTTCTGGGAAAATAAACTGCTACTTATTATTATACAAACCAAGAACAAAACTTCCTATATGAACTAGTTACCTACATGAACAAAAAAAATTAATAATAAACATAAAAGAATAAAAATATCCTATAATAGTAAATATATTTAAATGAATATAAATTTATAAAATAAAGTATGAATGAATGTAATACTAAAGATATAAAGAAAACCATAGCAAACACTATTCACAGTCTGGGCACACTGGCCCATCTTCCTGGTAAGTCTGGTCCAGGAAGAAGGTGTGAGCAGGCTAGTGGTGGAGTCCAGGGTCTTGAGAAGAACAGTCTCTTCAGTGTGGGCTCCTCAGTATCAGGAGAGGTGGTCTTGGGGTGCAGCCAGGCACAGTGGGGGTGACCTGGTGGTGCAGGGCTCCTGGGGCTATTGCAGGAATTAGGAGTCTAATAGAGTCTCAGGTTTGGGGTCCCAGGAAGGTGGTGGGCCTGGCTCTTGGGAGCCTAGGCCAGCAGGCTGCTGTGCTCAGGGGGCGGTGGGCCCTCCCCGGGCGGCCCCTGGGGGAGCAGAGGAGGGCTGGGGGTCTCCCTGCAGTGGCTCACCTGCTCCCTGCTGTCCAGCAGAGGCTGTGAGATCGGGTGCTGGGCTGCCCTGGCTCCTGTGAACGGTCACTCTGCAGACCTGGAAGGTCGAGGGCCGCCTGGGAGGGTCCTCCCAGATCAGTCTTCTCTTGCAGGCAGGATCATCCCCCATGAATCTCCTCTTCACAGGCCGCCTTGCCCAGGGGCTGCGGCTCAGCGGCCCAGACCTGGGCACAAACACCGGGACCACTCCGCCTCTGGCCACCGGCGTGAAGGCAGAGGGCCTGGGCCCTGGGCTCTGCCTGCTCCTCTTGGGCTCGGGATCCTCAAAGCAGAGCGGTCCCTGCGCCTTCCTCTTCCCTTGGCCTTTCTGAGCCAGGGTCTTGAGCACCCCCTCCTTGGCGCAGGGGTCCTGCACGGGCTGCGGCCGGGGCCACCTGGGGAGGCTCCCTGGGCGCCGAGGGGGGTGCACCTGCACCTCGCCCAGGGCTCTGGGCCACGGCGGGCTCCGGGCCTCCTGGATCCTGCGCATCACGTAATGCTGGCGAGCTTGGATGAGGTCGGGCCTGAGGAGCAGCCAGGCGGGCAGGCGGCAGGGCCGGTGGCTCGCAGGCCCCTGGCTGCTGGCTGCGTGTCCCGTGGCGGGCAGGGGTGTGGTGGCGGCCCTGCTCTGCTGCAGGTGGCCGCGGGCCGCTTGGCGGAGCCTGGGGTCCAGGGGGCGGCGGGCGGGCCCGAGCTGGGGGAAGGAGGGCGGCAGCGCGGCTCTGAGCAGGCCCAGGTACCTGTGCAGGCCCCTGCTCAGCGAGATGCCCATGGCGGCGGCGCCGTGCCCAGGGCTGCCGGCCGCAGTGGGCTCTGGTCCCCGAGGTGCCTGCGCGGGCGGCGGGCGGAGGGCGCAGAGAAAGCGGGGTGACCGTTCCCCCCGCGAACGCTGAGCAGAGCGCGTGGGGCGCTCGGGACCCTCTGTCCTCGGGGTCCCGCAGGCCAGGCGCGCGCCCCGGACCCCAGGGCATCCCCGCGGGGGCAGGGGAGGCCGCAGGTGCGGGGGGCGAGGCAGGAACTCTGACCGAGGATGGGGGTCGGGGACGCCCCCCAGGTGCGGCGACACTGAGCTCCGCAGAGGGCCCCCTGACCACCACCCGCTTAGGTACTGAATTTATTTCTTCCCTAATTATTTATTATGGGCCTGGGGACTGAACTAGGGGCATCTACCCTATGGACTAACACTCTCAGCCTAGTTATATATTCACTCATTTATTCCTTTATTCATTCATACATAGGTACCTTTATTTATGTATTTATTCACTTATTTATGTATTTATTTATCCTTTAAAGTAGGGTCCGCAATGCTGAGGCTGTCCTCAAACCCTCCATCCTCCTGTCTCAGACTCTCGAGTACTGGGAGGACAGGCATGATCTGCCATGTCCCGTTCTTCCTTTTTGAAAATTAATATCACTTCTCATCTTTAATTTTTATTGGTAATTATGCAGTAAGGGAAAGCACATTTGTCACTAGTAGTTGTAAAACCTCTCACTAACAAGCTAAGTGTCGAAGGGATGTTGTGTAATAGATTGTGGTACTTGTATTTGGGGAACTATTAAAGGTGTTTGGGGGCCACATTTTATATTTATTCGTGTGTGTGTGTGTGTGTGTGTGTGTGTGTGTGTGTGTGTGTACACGCGCGTTGCATATGTCTGAGGATTTATCCCAAGGCCATGCTACCTATAAGTGACAACCTCAGCTCTTTTTAATTTAGTTAATTAATTAATTAATTAATATATTTGCAGTATTGAGGATGGCACCAGGGCTATTTTATCTTGGTGCTACCCCCTCAGCACTGTTTTTTGTTGTGTATTTTTCAGACAGGGTCTCAGTCAATTGCAGAGGGCCTCACGATTTTCTGAGGCTGGCCTCCTCAAAAGCACCTGTACTGGGAATCCAGACGCCAAATGGGAGTGGGGCGGGGCCCTATAGTTTAGGGGCAACACATTTACATTATAGTTAGAAGCCTTGCAGATCTGAAGTGGAGACTGAAGGATCTACAGAGCTCCCTGGGGAGGGGCCAAGGTTTGAGTTGAGAGGGGCCTGGATGCACCTCCTGAGGCTCTGCTTCCTCGGGAATATCTAGTTTGTGTGTTTGTTTGTTTGTTTTATTTTTACAATTCCTTATTCGAGGAATCATCTCCATTCATGTGGTTTGAAAAGAGGTATTCCTATGACATAATCTTATTGTTTGTCTTAGGAAGACATGACTTTTCTACACACTTGAAACACCTCTCAGGAAAGAAATAAGCCGGGCCTGGTGGCGCACACCCGTCTCCCCAGTATTGGGGAGGCTGAGACAGGAGGGTCCCAGGTTCTAGATGAGACACGGACTCTTAACAATCCCTATTTCAAAATAAAAAATGAAAATGGCAAGAAGTGTAGAGTTCAGAGTTTGAATGCCCATCGATCTCTAGTAACACACACACACACACAAACACACACACACACACACACACACACACACACACACACAGGAAAATAATGCTATCAGCTTGTTAGCCATGGACTACTTCTAATGCATGTTTTCTTTTTAATGTGTGTAGATTGTCTACACCCTCTTTGCAACACCAGTGAGGTCACTCTGCTTTGTAGGTGAAGAGCCCGTGATACCACAGCTTTTTCCTGGTGACAACACGGGGTGACAAGGGATCAACCCAAACACTCCTTTTACTTGGAAATCACTGCACTGATATATTAAAAGACATCCTCCAAGCTGGGTATGGGTGTGCACGCTTGTACTCCCAGCATTTGGGAGGCCGAGGCAAGAGGATCTAGGTTCAAGGACAGCCTCAGCCACTTAGTGAGGCCCTTTGCAGCTCAGTGGGACTCTGTTTCCAAATAAGGAATAAAAAGATCAGGCTGGGGTGTAGCTCATAGGTAGAATCCCCTGGGTTCCATCCCGGGTACCGCAAAAACAAAATAAATAAAATAAAAGGACATCCTCCTAGACCTTGAATACATTTTTATTTATTTTTTTATTTACTTATTTGTTTATTTATTTTTTATTAATTAAATTATCTATTTATTTATTTATTCTTTCAAATATTAATTCAATTATTTATCTACTTATTTTTCATATAAAATAGGTGTCAGAATGCTGAGGCTGTCCTCAAACCCGCCATCCTCCTGTCTCGGCCTTTCAAGTACTGGGATCACAGGCATGAGCCACCATGTCCAGTTCTTCGTCCTTGGACAATCATACCAAGTCTCATATTTCACTTTTATTGGTAATCATGCAATAGAGGGAAGCACATTTGCCACTAGTAGTTGGAAAACCTCTAAGTCCAAAACCAAGTGTGCAAGGGCTACTGGGTATAGATTGTGTTGCTTGTGTTTGGAGACCTAAGTGTTATGTGGCCACCATTTTTTTTAAATTTATGTGTGTGTGTGTGTGTGTGTGTGTGTGTGTGTGTGTGTGTGTGTGTGTTGCTGAGGATTCACCCCAGGGATATTCTACCATTGAGCTACAAATTTAGCCCTATTTTTTATTCTCTTTCTTTCTTTTTTTCTTTCTTCTTTCTTTTTTGCAGTACTGGGGATAGAACTAGGGCCATTTTTCCTTGGAGCTATTTCCTCAGCACTACTTTTTTCTTCTGTGTTTTTCAAACAGGGATCTCAGTCAATTGCAGAGGGCCTTACAATTTTCTGACATTGGCCTCCTGAAAACCACCCGTAAAAGGAAGTGATTGGGAATTCTGGAATGCCAAATTGGAAGTGGGGTGGGGACCTGGAGTAGAATGGGGCAGCAAACGCAAGTCAGGTCAACAGACTCTGCAGATCTGAAGTGGAGATACAATGGTGAAGACCCTACAGAGAGCTTCCAGGAGAGGGGCCAGGAGGTTTGAGTTCAGAGGGGCCAGGAATCGCTTCCTAACATGGTCTTCGGACTGATGATGACTGGTAATACACATTTTCTTTTCTAATTCCAAAATTGAGCAATGATCCCTATTTATGTGATTTGGAAAATAGATATTCCTATGACACAATGTTCTTTTTAAGGAAGTACTTGACATGACTTTTCATACATGTTTGAGATATCTCAAGATAAAAATGAGCCAGGTAATGGAGGCCCACACCTGTCTTCCCAGTACTGGAAGGATGAGACAGGAGGATCCCAGGTTCGAGATGTGCCTGGGCAATGTAACAATCCCCTGCTTCAAATAAAAACAAGAATGGCTAGAGGTGTAGTTCAGAGGTAAAATGCCCTGGATATCAATTCTGAGTGAAACACACATACACACACACACACACACACACACACACACACACACATGACAGTAATGCTGTCAGGGTGTTGGGTCTGGACTATTAATGTTTTCTTTCTAAGGTCTATAGAATTTCCAATACCCTCTTTGCAACACCAGTGAGGTTCATTCTGGTTTGTAGCTAAAGAGCCTTTGATGCAACACAGCTTTTTCCTGGTGAGCAACACAGGGTTACAAGTGGATCCAACCTAAATACTCTTTCTATTGTAAATTAGGGCACTGATATACTGAAGGACATCCTCCTAGACATGGAAGACATCTCTTTGTTCTCACGCACTGACAGGTGAAGGATTACATTAGCTAATGGGGAGCAGAGAACAGAGTCTCTCAGGGGTATGGCTTGGCTTTTGTGCTCTGGATTTCAATCTGAGAGCAACCAGCTCCATAGATGTTGTGAAGGAGAGAGTGCAGGAGTGTGGGCTTGCTCCTGAGTTGATGCAATCTCATAGAATTGCTGTGGGAGGCAGTGATGGAGAATGGGCCAGTAATGGATAATTGCTTTGATATTAATATCAAAATGTAAAAAGTAGTCAGGGCCTGGGTGCTGTGCAGACAGTCTGGCAGGAAAGGGGAGGCAGAGTTCCCCTCACCAAAAGTGATTAGCAAGTACACAAAAGAGTGGTAGCCAGGCGCCTTCATATTTTAAAGACAAGTTTACATAATAAATAACTCCTATCAGATAGGCTAAAGCTGCCCAAGGATCAGGAGGATGGTATAGGCCTTTGTCAAAGGGAACAGATACCATGGGACCCCTGACTTTGTTAAATGGGTAACAAATCATGGTCTTAACAAAGACTTGCACCAGAGAGGAGGGGCAGCCCACACCTGCACCAGGGCAGGAAGAAGGCTTTGGTCAAGCAGGATGGGAGATGGTGAATCCTCATAATCATAGAAAAGTCCCGCACAGGAGGTCATGGGCGGGCACACACGTAGTCAAGTCAGGAGTAGATTTTGAAAGACTTTTGGTTAAGTAAGATGGGAGATAATGAATCTCTAAAAACTATTCTATGGTCAAAACCCTCAGTGTCTTACTTCCCAGGCACTCCACTGTGTCCCTCTGAGGCAGAGCTTTAATCCTTCTGCCCCTTCTTCCTGCCTTTGTAATAATGAAAAGTGCTCAAGCTTACAGCAGGATAGTTCTGGCTACTTTTTTAATTTAGCTGAGAACAAGAACCCACAAGCCCATGGACAGCTCTACCTCTCAACTGTTACAGGCAAGATACCCTAATGTCTTGGCCCCAACATCACCTGTGCTAATTCTGGGGAGAAATGTGACTGTAGTATTGAGGCTAACAGGAATATTCCTTAGTGTTGCTATTTTCTTTTTCTTTTCTTTTACTTTTTTTTTTTTTGTCCTGATGATTCAATGCAAGACATTCTTCCTCTAAGCTACACCCCCAGCTCCCTTTTCATGTTTAATTTGGCTGGGTTGCTGAGTATTTTGCTGAGTTGCTCAGGCTGGCCTTGATGGGCTTCAGCTCTGGATACACAGGCGGCTGGAAGTGGAACACATAGGAATTGGGGTGACCATACAGCACGGGCTAACGTTAAGCAAAGTGCATGGGGTCCTCAGGACCCTCATTCCTAGGGGTCCCACAGGGCTAGGCAGGCACTGGGAGACAGGAGGGCATTACCACAGACAGGAGAGGCTGCAAGAGCGGGGGGGGGGGGTCAGGAGGAATACTCTCTGGACAGAATTTTAATTTTAAATTTTTATTTAAAATAGGGTCTGGAATACTGAGGCTTTCCTCATTCCCGCCATGTCCTTTCTCAGCCTCTCAAATACTGGGAGGACAGGCCTGAGCCAGCATGCCCCATTCTTCCTCTTGGAACATTAATGCCACTTCTCCTCTTTCCTTTTTTACTGGTAATCCTGCAGCAAAGGGAAGCACATTTGCCACTAGAAGCTGGAAAACCTCTAACTACATAAGCAAATTGTCGAAGGGCTACTGGGTATGGATTGTGGTACTTGTATCTGGAGGCCTATTAAAGGTGCTGTGTGGCCTTCTTTTTTTTTATTCAGTGTGTGTGTGTGTGTTGCTGAGGATTTACCCCAGGGGCATCTACCTTTGAGCTATAACTTCAGCCCTATTTTTTTATTTTTATTTTAAGGTTCTGGGATGGAACCCAGGGGCATTCTACCCTGGTGCTACACCCTCAGCCCTAGTTTGTATTCTTAATTTTGTAACACCATCTTACTCAATTGCAGAGAGCCTTACAAATAGCTGAGGCTGGCCTCCCTGAAAACAGCTGTACAATGAACTGCTTGGGAATTGTAGAATGCCAAAATGGAAGTGGGGTGGGGACCTAGTGCAGAAGGGTCAGCAAATTCTAGGCAGAGCTTGAGAATGTGCAGATCTGAAGTGGAGACTAAATGGCGAGGACACTAAAGAGAGTATCCCTGAGTGTCAGAAGGACTGAGTCCAGAGGGGCCAGGAATGCGCTTCCTAACCTGCTCTATGTCCTGTGATACAACTCTTTTTTCTTTTCTTTTCTTTTTTTTTTCCAATTCCTAATTCAAGGAATGATCCTTGTGCATGTGATTTAGAAAAGAGATATTTCTATGGCATAATATTCTTAAGGCAGCGTTTGTGATAAAAATGAGTTTTCATACATGCTTGAGATAGCTCAGGATAGAAATGAGCCGGGCCTGGTGGCGCTCGCCTGTCTTCCCAGGGCTTGGGAGGCTGAGACAGGAGGATCCCAAGTTCCAGATGCACGTCGGCAATGAAACAATCCCGTTTCAAAATGAAAAATAAAAGTGCCTAGGGGTGTAGTTTAGACATAAAATGCCACAGAAATCAACACACACAACACACACACACACACACACACACACACACACACACACGATAATAATGTTTCAGCTTGTTAGCCAAGGACTCCTGAGAATGTATTTTTATCCTAAGGTCATAGAATTTCCCATACCCCTTTGCAACACCAGGGAGGGTCATTCTGGTTTGTAGCTAAAGAGCCTCCGGACACCACAGCTTCTTCCTGGTAGCTCCAGGGTCACAGTGGATCCCTCTAAATGCTCTTTCTACTTGTACATCAGGGCAGCTATCTATCAAAAGACATCCTCCTGGACACTGAACACATCTGTTCTTCTCACGCACTAGAGTAAAGGATGGCCCTGGCTAATGGGTTTTGAGAACAGCATATCTCAGTGGGTTTCCTTGGCCTTTGTGTCCTGAGTTTAGATGTGAGAGCAGCCAGCTCCACAGTGTCCTGAGGAGACAGTGCAGAAGTGTGGGCTTGCTCCTGAGTCAAAGCAATCTAAGAGTGCTGTGGTGTGCAGGACACCCCAATATCCCGACCCACAACCTGCCAGATCCTCAGAACTGTGACTATAAGACTGCGTAAAAAAAGAATTAGGTTAGCCGGGCGTTGTGTCATATGCTTGTAATCCCCACGCTTGGGACACACAGACAGGAGGATTGTGCAGGTTTGAGGCCAGCCACTGTGGCTTAAAGACCCTGTTTCCAAATATAATATAAAAAATAGGTCTGGAAGTATAGCCCAGAGGTAGAATGGTTCCAGCATCATTACCACTACCAAAAAAAAAAAAAAAAAAAAAAAAAGAAAGAAAGAAATTAGGTTGGTGTCTCCATGTTCTTTTCTTCTTTGGAACTGGAAAATGAGCCCAGGGTACTTTTAGAGCTACACCTCCAGCCTCCATTTTATGTTTTATTTTGCTAGGTTGCTGAAAATCTTACTAAGTTACACAGGCTGGCCCCAAACCTGCAATCCTACCATCTCAGCTTCTCAAGGACCAGAAATTTAGTCCTGAGCCCCCACCCCTGGCCAGAGATCCTGTTAAACTCAAGTGCACACACAGGACAGCCCCGACACCCAAGAGGGATCTGGAACAAACCATGACGGTGCCCAGTTGGAGAAACCACGGTGTCGAGTGTGAAGAAAAGAACATGAAAATTTCTGGAAAATAAACTGCTAATTATTATTATATAAACCAAGAACAAAACTTCCTATATGAACAATTTACCTACATGAAGAAATAAACATTAATAGGAAACATTAATAATAAAAATATCCTATAATAGTAAATATATTTAAAGTAAATGAATATAAATTTATAAAATAAAATATGAATGAATGTAATACTAAAGATATAAAGAAAACCATAACAAACACTAATCACAGTCTGGGCCCACTGGCCCACCTTCCTGGTAAGTCTGGTCCAGGAAGAAGGTGGGAGCAGGCTAGTGGTGGAGTCCAGGGTCTTGAGAAGAACAGTCTCTTCAGTGTGGGCTCCTCAGTAGCAGGAGAGGTGGTCTTGGGGTGCAGCCAGGCACAGTGGGGGTGACCTGGTGGTGCAGGGCTCCTGGGCTATTGCAAGAGTCAGGAGTCTATGAGTCTCGGGCTTGGGGTCCCAGGAAGGTGGTGGGCCTGGCTCTTGGGAGCCTAGGCCAGCAGGCTGCTGTGCTCAGGGGGCGGTGGGCCCTCCCCGGGCGGCCCCTGGGGGAGCAGAGGAGGGCTGGGGGTCTACTGCAGTGGCTCACCTGCTCCCTGCTGTCCAGCAGAGGCTGTGAGATCGGGTGCTGGGCTGTCCTGGCTCCTGTGAACGGTCACTCTGCAGACCTGGAAGGTCGAGGGCCGCCTGGGAGGGTCCTCCCAGATCAGTCTTCTCTTGCAGGCAGGATCATCCCCCATGAATCTCCTCTTCACAGGCCCCCTTGCCCAGGGGCTGCGGCTCAGCGGCCCAGACCTGGGCACAAACGCCGGGACCACTCCGCCTCTGGCCACCGGCGTGAAGGCAGAGGGCCTGGGCCCTGGGCTCTGCCTGCTCCTCTTGGGCTCGGGATCCTCAAAGCAGAGCGGTCCCTGCGCCTTCCTCTTCCCTTGGCCTTTCTGAGCCAGGGCCTTGAGCACCCCCTCCTTGGCGCAGGGGTCCTGCAAGGGCTGCGGCCGGGGCCACCTGGGGAGGCTCCCTGGGCGCCGAGGGGGGTGCACTTGCACCTCGCCCAGGGCTCTGGGCCACGGCGGGCTCCGGGCCTCCTGGATCCTGCGCATCACGTAATGCTGGCGAGCTTGGATGAGGTCGGGCCTGAGGAGCAGCCAGGCGGGCAGGCGGCAGGGCCGGTGGCTCGCAGGCCCCTGGCTGCTGGCTGCGTGTCCCGTGGCGGGCAGGGGTGTGGTGGCGGCCCTGCTCTGCTGCAGGTGGCCGCGGGCCGCTTGGCGGAGCCTGGGGTCCAGGGGGCGGCGGGCGGGCCCGAGCTGGGGGAAGGAGGGCGGCAGCGCGGCTCTGAGCAGGCCCAGGTACCTGTGCAGGCCCCTGCTCAGCGAGATGCCCATGGCGGCGGCGCCGTGCCCAGGGCTGCCGGCCGCAGTGGGCTCTGGTCCCCGAGGTGCCTGCGCGGGCGGCGGGCGGAGGGCGCAGAGAAAGCGGGGTGACCGTTCCCCCCGCGAACGCTGAGCAGAGCGCGTGGGGCGCTCGGGACCCTCTGTCCTCGGGGTCCCGCAGGCCAGGCGCGCGCCCCGGACCCCAGGGCATCCCCGCGGGGGCAGGGGAGGCCGCAGGTGCGGGGGGCGAGGCAGGAACTCTGACCGAGGATGGGGCTCGGGGACGCCCCCCAGGTGCGGGGACACTCAGCTCTGCAGAGGGCCCCCTGAACACCACCCGCTTAGGTACTGAATTATCTAAATATTTATTATGGCACAGGGATTGAAGTAGGGACTTCTACCCTGTGCACTAACTTCTCAGCCCTCTATTTATTTATTTGTTTATATATTCATCTCTTTATATTCATCTATTTATATATTTCATCTATTTATATATTTATTTGTCCATTTACTTATTCGTTTATTTATTATTCATTCATTTATTTATTTTTTTTGATGGTACTGGGGCTCCTGGAAGCCTTTCTACCTCCGGGCTACACTCCCAGACCTATTTTATATTTTTATTAGGAAACAGGGTCAATCCTCCTGTCTCCACCTCCCAAGCGTGGGGATGACAAGTGTGCGCCACCACGCCCGGCTCATTTATTTATTATTTAAAATAGGGTCCGGAATGCTGAGGCTGTCTTCAAATTAGCAGTGCTCCTGTCTCAGCCTCTCTAGTACTGGGAGGACAGGTGTGAGCTCCCGTGTCCCGTACTTCCTATTTGAACATTACTGTCACTTCTCATTTTACTTTTATTTATTTATTTTTTTACTGCTAATCCTGCAATAAACGGAAGCACATTTGGCGCTAGTATTTTGAAAACCTATAACTACATAAAATGTGTCCAAAGGCACTGGGTTTGGATGGGTTGTGGTGCTTGTATTTGAAGGCCTTTTATAAGTATTGTGTGGATACCTTCTTTTATTTATTCGTGTGTGTGTGTGTGTGTGTGTGTGTGTGTGTGTGTGTGTGTGGTGCTGAGGATTTACGTCATGGCATTCTACCTTTGAGCTATATCCCCAGCTCTATTTTTTTTTTTTTTTTTTTAAATTTACTGGGTCGACAACCCACGGGCGTTCTACCTCAGAGCTACACCTTCTAACCTAGTTTCTACTTTTCATTTTGAAAAAGAGTTTCTCTCAGTCGTAGAGGGCCTTGCAAGTCCCTGAGGCTGGTTTCCTCCTTAGCGCCTGGACAAGGAAGTGATTGGGAAGTCCAGAATTTCAAGATGGAACTGGGGTGAGAACCGAGGGCAGAAGCCAGCAACAAATTCAACAAATTCAGGGGAGGGCCGCAGACGCCATGTGGGCCTGAAGTGGCGATTAAATGGTGAAGACGCTAAAGAGAGCTGACCGGAGGAAGCGGCAGAGAGTTTGAGTTCAGCGGGGCCGGGAGAGCGCTTCCTAACCTGGCCTACTTCCTGATGATACACTTATTTTCCTGTCATTTTCTTTCTGGCAGTTGCGCACCACCTGCCTGGTACTTCCTGGCGTTTGGCTTCCGTATCACCGACCTCCACAAAAGCGCGGGCAGGAAGCTCATTCCCTTCCGTTCAGCAGATGCGAGGTGAGAGATGGCTCCGAGCTAAGGAAGCGCCGGGGATTTCAGGTGCCCCAGGGAGACAGGCGGACGGATGCTGAGTCCATCCCGCCATCCTCCTGTCTCAGCCTCCCGAGTACTGGGATCAGAGGCATGTGCCATCACGCCTGGCCCCGTATAAACTCCTAATTCTAAATAAATTTTAGAATTAATTTATACTCCTAATTCCAAATTAATTTTAGATGAATCTAAGATTTTTGAGAGCACCAGCTTCTGGCGTTAGGTGGCTGTGATGAAAGTCTTAGCTAAAAAACGTACACACACATGCACACACAAATATACACACACGTATATATATGCACATAGATTTTATTTTGAGTTGTAAGCTTCACTTCATGTAGCTAGCTGACAAACTGAATATATACAAAGGCCTGGAGATTCCATCAATTCTCATTTGCCTTAGAACTGTCTGTATCTCTTTGTATTTCTTTTTTTTTCTTTTTTTTTTTTTTGTGAGTCTGGGGATGGAACCCAGGAGCATTCAACCTCCAAGCTACACCCTCAGCCCTATTTTTTTTATTCTTTATTTTGAAACAGAGTCTCACTGAGTTGCAGAGGGCCTCACTAAGTAGCTGAGGCGGGCCAGAAACCACAATCCTCCTGCCAGGAACCACAATCCTCCTGTCTCAGCCTCCCGAATGCTGAGATTACAAGCCTGCGCCGCCACGCCCGGCTTCTCTCTTTGTATCTCTGTATCTGCCTACTCATGGTACCTGTTGATTTTTCTCATCTTCCATCCATATACCAATCTTGTCTACGAGTCATCTCTTTCTCTCGCCTGGCATCTGGCTTCCGTGTCTGTCAGCCACCTGTTTTCTCCGTATCTGTGCTCACGTGGCATCTGTGAACATACAACCCGCGGTCAAGATGACAACCGTGTCTCTACTCAGTAGTAGAGACAGCGACATATTAAAAAGTCAGCTGGCACTTCCTCAAGAGTACAGCGATGAACAGGCCTCTAACAATTTTGAAAATCTCATAGCAGAGGTCGCTAAATATTGCCCCCGCCCCCATTATCACACATTTTCTAAAGCCATGCGTGCATCCAGAAAGCAACCCAGGTTGCGTTATGGTTGCTTCTTGCTTTTCTTTACACCCATGCGTTTTCTTTTTTAAGATTCACTTGGAAAAGCTAAACAGAGCAGAGGCAGACATCACAGCTGCGTAAAAGATGGGCCACTGGTTTACGGGGGGAAGCCATGCTCCGAAGTCCATCAAGCCAGAGCCGGAATTTCTCCGCCGTCGCTAGGTTGGCTTGTGTTAGCGTTCTGTTTCCCATTTGTTGAGCTCCGGGCTCTATTTCTCCTCTCCTGGTGGGATGCCCCCGCTGTTTGTAAAGACATCCAAGGAAACGACGGAACCCTAGGTGCTTCTGTCTGCGTGGGGCCGAAGGTTTCTGCTAAATGAATCCCTTCAAGGCCGCCTTGGGACAGTGTGCGCGCAAATGTTTTTAATCTTACGGCCCTAACTCTGAGCCAGGGGCTTGCACAGGCCTGCTTTGTAACGATCACGAGGGGCCGTGCCTTTTATTCCAGGGGTCACACATCCGAGGAGGCTGCTGCCCGCCTCTGGAAGGCGGACACGGGCCTCCTTAAGAAGGTGAAGGCCACGCTTCCCGCAGGGCTCTCAGCCTGGCGGAGGCCCTTTCAGCTCGGACAGCTTTGTGGGAAAGAGGCCTGAGGTCAGTCCACAGGTAGCTTCTAATGCAAGACCGTGGGGTTCCTGGCATCACTGCGGGCTCTTTAAAGGACTTGGGCGAGGATGACACAGGAGGAGAAGTGACAGAAAGCAGAGCTGGACTTATTCAGGGGCTGAGCTGCCAGGCGGCCTTCGCGGGTCTGCAGAAGCAAAACGCTGCTTTAAAAGATAACCACCTCGCCTGCTGTTTACACTGTTGACTGTGTTCAATTCCAGCAAGTATGCGGAAATAAAAATGCTAATTTTTTTGCGTTTGGAAATAGGATATTAATTCACTGCAATGCAACAATTTCCTCCTCTTAGCAGATAAACATTTTATTATTTGTTTATTTATTTATTTATTTATCAATCTATCTTGTACTGGGGGTTGGACTCAGGGACAGTCTACCTCTGAGCTACATCCCTAGTACTTAATGTTTTTATTTTATTTTATTTATTTATTTTATTTTGGTGCTACTGGGGTTCCTGGAAAAACTTCTAACTCTGGGATACTCTCCCAGACCTATCTTTTATATTTTTATTTGGAAACAAGGTCTCTTAAGCCCGCGAGGCTGGCTTCGAACCCGCGCAATCCTCCCGTCTCCACCTCACAAGCGTGCGCCACTGCGCCCGGCTTTATGTTTTTATTTTGAGACAGGGTTTTGATAAGTTACTGAGCTCTGTCCACGAACCTCCGACCCTCCTGCACCAGATTCCCAAGTAATGGCGCCACTGAACGCACCACTGAACCCAGCTGGAAAAAAAGCCTTGTGCGTCAATGTGAAGCAGTTTGATAGGACCCTCCGGCTCTGCCTGGAATTGGCAGACTCCAGCCTGGGGGCCAAGTCGGCCGCTGTGTGCTTCTGTGAGCAGAGGACGGGATGGAGGCTCAGGGAAAGGTGGTCTCCACGCACAATGGCGCTTTGCTGGCCTTAAAGGAGGACAAAATGGTGTCCTTTTTGTAGTATTTTTTTTTATAGCAAGAGAATTTTCTTGTTTATTAATATAGGTTATATAACATTTTATAAAAAGAGGGAACATAAAAACCGTGAAATAATATAAGTATACTAGTGAGAGTCATCAAAATAGAAAAGCTATGAGGTAAATGTTAATCTATTTAAAAGAGCAAAGTATTTCCAATATCAGAGACTAGCTTACATAAAAGTAATATAACTATGGTAAGTAGAAGCTAATACTAATTTTGTTAACTTAGCTCCTATGTTCATTTTATCTAAGTCGGTGAATTTTACTGTCATTGTTCATTCCGTTACGTTAAAATGCCTCCGACTTAATATGACTTTTTGTAGTATTTTAAAGGCTCGGGTATAACGTAGACCTTGGAGCCTCTGAGGGGTGAGGTCACGTTCCCAAGTTCGTTTCCACGGTCAGTTCTTTGAGCCTTTACGTTTCTGTGAATCATCTTTCCTCAGACTCAGCGATTTTGTCTCTCTCCAAATAATTTGCTTTTTCTTCTCTGCTGCTCTATTTGAATTCCATTGCCAGATCTCTACTTTTTTTTTTTTTTTTTTTTTTTCAGTACTGGGATTGGAACCCAGGGGCATTCTACCTCCGAGCGACACCCCCTGCCCTGTTTTTTATTCTTTATTTTGAAGCAGGGTGTTACTGAGATGCAGAGGGCCTCGCTAAGTAGCTGAGGCTGGCCTCGACCCATGATCCTCCTGTCTCAGCCTCCAGGATGCTGGGATGACAAGCACGCGCCACCACGCCCGGCTTGAATCTCTACTTTCTTTAAGAAACTTATTTTACTTTTTAACATGCTTGGCTTGAGTTCTTAGCACGAGGATCTTTGATGATCTTTCCTCAGCCCCCAATTTCCATTTCTTTGTCTTTATTGACCAATTCACCTAGAATGTGGTGTGACTGATTATCCTGCCTGAGACTGGTTGGACTATCTGATTCTGAAGATTCCTGCGTTTCATCAAACCCGGAACATTCCTGACCACTTTATCTTTTAGTCTTGCTTCTTCTGCACTCTTTCTTAAAATTTTCCTTCTATTCCACTTAAATGTATTTGAGACTTTCTCCCTCGTTTAAATTTCTTTCTCTTTTAATTTTTATTTATTTATTTTATTTATTTTTTCGGGTCTGGGGATGGAACCCAGGGGCATTCAACCTCTGAGCTACACCTCCAGCCCTACTTTTTATTCTTTATTTTGAAACAGGGTCTCACTGAGGTGCAGAGGGCCTCACTAAGTAGCTGAGGCTGTCCGCGAACCGCGATCCTCCTGTCTCTGCCTCCCAAATGCTGGGATTACAAGCATGTGCCACCATGCCCGGCTTTTCTTTTCTTTTCTTTTTCTTTTCTTTTCTTTCCTTTCCTCTTCTTTTTTTTATTGCATGGTACTTGGAATTGAACTCAGATGTATTCTACCTCTGAAGTACCCTCCAAGCCCTTATTTATTTATTTACTTATTTATTTCTTTATTTTTGGAATAAGGTCTCTAATTTGCTGAGGCTGGCCTTGAACCTGCGATCTTTCTGCCTCAGCCTCCTGGGCACTGGGATTATAGATGTGCTCACCAAACTCAGCACATTCGGTTACATTCCAGACCTCTGCGTTTTCTCTTTTTTTCCTTTCTGTTGCCATTCTGTATTATGTCTACCCAGCTGTATTATAAATCTGCCTACAAACCTTCCATCAGTTATTTCATTTTTTTTTTTTTTTACTTAAAAAAGTTCATGTTGCTACTTTCAAAAATCTGCCTGGTCATTTTCTGGTTATCTTAGACCTTTTAAATTCTCTTTTTGTTTGGACATTATTTTATATTTTATATTAAGGGAATATACTATATATAAAAAGACCTTAAAAGCATACTATAAAGTGATAAAGTGATTTAATTTAAGGACGCAAGGAACATTGTAATGTTCACTGAAGTTATTAAGAGAACTTTGTAGCCGGGCGTGGTGGCGCACGCTTGTCATCCCAGCATTCGGGAGGCTGAGACTGGAGGGTCGGGGTTCAAGGCCAGCCTCAGCTACTTAGTGAGGCCCTCTGCAACTCAGTGAGACCCTGTTTCAAAATAAAGAATAAAATTAGGGCAGGGGGTGTAGCTCGGAGGTAGAATGCCCCTGGGTTCCATCCCGAGACCCGCAAAAAAAAAAAAAAAAAAAGAGAGAGAGAGAGAGAGAGAGAGAGAGAGAGAGAGAGAGATTTGTTTTAGAGAGGTGACTGAGCCAGGTCTGCTGGCACATGCCTATCATCCCAGGACTTATTGGGAGGCCGAGACAGGAGGATCACAACTTAACAATTAGCTTCAGCAACATAGCAAGCCCCTCAGCAACTTAGCGAGACTCCGTTTTTTTTTTTTTTTTTTTTGGTGGTACTGGGGGTAGAACCCAGAGGCTTTCTACCCTTGGGCTGTACTCCCAGACCTTTTTTTAAATATATATTTTATTTGGAAACAGGGTCTCACTAAGTTGCTGAGGCTGGCTTCGAACCTGTGCGATCCTCCTGTCTCAGCCTCCCAAGCATGCGTCACCACGCCCGGCTGCGAGACCCCGTTTCTAAACAAAACAATGAAAATGACAGGGCGTGTAACTCAGGGTTCAATTCCCAGTAGAGAAAAACAGAAAAGAGAGCCAGAGCTGTGACTGGGCATACATTCCGTTCTTTATAGTTGTTCCGACCAAAGAGAAAGAGTTATGGGATATCAAGTGTTATCACAAGTGACTTCACCATTACACGAGTGTTCCGTGCTATTTTTGTGTCCAAAATAAAAGTGACTGTGCTATGGTTAGTTTAGGATGACAGGCACACGAATGTTTGTCTTGATGTGTTTAATAATCTGTGTCTGTCTGTCTGTCTGTCTGTCTCTCTCTCTCACACACACACACACACACACACACACACACACACACAGGGATTGAACCCAGGGATATTCTACTTCCAGCTGCACACTCCCCAGCCTTACTTTACTTTTTTTCTTTTTCTTTCTTTCTTTTTTTTTTTTTTTGCAGGCCTGGGGAAGGAACTCAGGGCATTCTATCTCCAAGGTACTTTCTTCCTTCCTTTCTTTTTTTTTTGTGGTAATAGGGTTCCTGGAAACCCTTCTACTTTCGGGTTACACCCCCACCCCCAGCCCTGTTTTTTATTCTTTTTTTTTTAACCCTTCTACCTCCGGGCTACACTCCCAGACCTATTTTTATACTTTTTTTATTTGGAAACAGGGTCTCTTAAGCGAGCGCACGCGGCTGGCTTCGAACCTGCGCGATCCTCCTGTCTCTGCCTCCCAAGCGCGGGGATTACAAGCGTGCGCCACCACGCCCGGCTATATTCTTTATTTTGAAACAGGGTCTCACTAAGTTGCAAAGGGCCACACTAAGAAGTAGCCGAGGCTGTCCGCAAACCCCGATCCTCCAGTCTCGGCCTCCTGAATGCTGGGATTACAAGCGTGAGCCACCATGCCCGGCTTTGCTTTTTATTTTGAAACAGGGTCTCACTTAGTGGCCGGGAGTCTCATTAAGTTGCTGAGGCTGACCTCGAGCCTGCCGTCCTCCTGTCTCAGGCTCCCAAACTCTGAGGTCGTGAGCATGCCTCAACCTGTCCGGCTTGACCTTGGTTTTTCCTAATCCACAGGAAACAGCGCCCCTGCGATCTGCAGACCCTGTGGATAGGAGCCAGCCGTGGCCAGCTGAGTTGCCCGGCTGAGCTTGGCTTTGACACCGTGGAGCCTTGGGAAGTGTCACAGCCCCTCAGTCTCAGCACCTGCCGCTGCTGGTCTGTCTGGGTTCTGGCAGCCTCCAACAGCTGCAACCAAGCAATGGCGGCGGGCATCTGTTCAGGGCGCGTGATTCACGGCGGTGCAGGATTCGGGAGCAGTCGGAAGCCAGCGGAGCATCTGGAAGTGAGACGATTCATCCCTCTCCACGATTAACATTCACCCGGCGTTTTCCCAGAGAGGTAAGACAGCAATATTCCAATTCAAAATGTCTCTCTCTAAGTTATTCAGAGCCTTAGGCTTCGCATAGTAATAAAGAAGGAGCATCCGCATAATAAGAATTTTATTTTATTTTTATTTATTTATTTTTTTTGGTGGCACTGGGGTTCCTGGAAGCCCTTCTACCTCCGGGCTACACTCCCAGACCTATTTTTACATTTTATACTTGGAAACAGGGTCTCCTAAGCCAGCACGCGCGGCTGGCTTCGAACCTGCGCCATCCTCCTGTCTCTGCCTCCCAAGCGCAGGGATGACAAGCGTGCGCCACCACGCCCGGCCATAATAAGAATTTTAAACAGAAAAAAAATAATATTTAACATTAAGTTTGTTTAGAGATACAATGGATTCTCCATCCGTATCTGTGGGTCCCACATCCGAGGAAGATTCAACCAAATGCACATAGAAAATATGGGAACTGAAAAAAATGTGCCTGTACTGAACGCAGAGATATTGACTGTTGGAATGCCCTGAGCAATCAGAGGCGCAGCTATCTACATACCATGTCCATGGTAGTCGTTATTGTGAGTCATTCCAAGCCTGGTGTGAGGGCGCACACTCGTCAGCCTTCGGAATGTACTTGGGAGGCTGAGACAGGAGGAGCCCAGGTTCGAGGACAGCCTCAGCAACTTAAGTGAGGCTCTTGTCAACCTAGCAAGACCCTGTTTCAAAAATAAATAAATAAATAAATAAATAAATAAATAAATAAATAAATAAATAAATACTGCCGGGCGTGGTGGCGCACGCTTGTAATCCCAGCGCTTGGGAGGCGGAGACAGGAGGATCGCACAGGTTCAAAGCCAGCCAGCCGCAGCTGGCTTGACAGACCCTGTCTCCAAATAAAATATAAAATCGGTCTGGGAGTATAGCCCGGAGGTACAGGGCCCCTGGGTTCCATCCCCAGTACCACCAATAAATAAATAAATAAATAAATAAATAAATAAAGTAGCCAGGCGTGGTGGCGCACGCTTGTAATCCCAGCATTCCGGAGGCTGAGACCGGAGGATCGCGGTTCGTGGACAGCCTCAGCTACTTAGTGAGGCCCTCTGCAACTTAGTGAGACCCGGTTTCAAAATAAGACTAAAAATAGGATGGAGGGTGTGGCTAGGAGGTCAAATGCTCCTGGGTTCCATCCCCAGCCCTGCAAGAAAAATTAATTAATTAATTAATTAATTAAAATAATGAAATAATAAAATAAAACAATAAAATAAAATAAAATATTGAAACGATAAAATAAAATAATAAAATAAAGTGATGAAATTAAATAAAATAATAAAATAATAAAGTAAAATAAAATAGGGCCGGGGTGTAGCTTAGAGGCAGAATGTTTCTGAGTTCAGTCCCTAGTACCATAAACAAACAAACAAACAAACAAACCATCTTTAGGTGAGTGTGATGGTACACACCTGCCATGCCATTATTTCGGAGGCTGCGACAGGAGGACCGCAGCTTTGAAACCAGCCTCAGCAAGTCAGCAAGGCACCCGGCAACTTAAATGAGTTCTTCTCTCCCCATAAAAAACAAAGTACAAAAATACAAACAAAAAACAAAAAACCAAGCCCGGGGGTGTGGCTTGGAAGCAGATTACCCCTGGGCTCAATCTCTCCTAACACAGAAAAATAAATGAGTGAATGAATACATAAACAAGTAAGTAATGGACTAGGGCTGGGGCTATAGCACGTGTCCGTGGTAGAATGCCCTTGGGTTCAATCCCCAGCACTAAAAGCAAAAACAGAGATCCCGATCCATGTATGTAAAATGCAGTGAAAGTCCTCTGTGTTTAAAGGTTTTTTGTTGTTGTTGTTTGTTTGTTTTGTTTTATTTTCACTGACGGTGTTACCCAGAGACTTTCTACCTCTGAGCGATACTCTCAGCCCTATTTTATACTTTATTTGGAAACAGGGTCTCACTAAGTTGCTGAGAGCCTCACTAAGTAGCTGAGGCTGGCTTCGAACCTGTGCCATCCTCCTGTCTCTGCCTCCCAAATGCGGGGATTACAAGTGTGCGCCACCATGCCTGGCCAAAGTTTATTTTTGTTTGTTTTTAGTAAGAACTAGTAAGACAAAGGTCTATTTGGTGGAGGTTTTTGATGAATTTTCTACTCAATAAAATAACAGACATTTGAGAGATATGGTCGTGGTGGCTCATGCTTGTAACCCCAGCATTCGCGAGGATGAGACAGGAGGATCGTGGTTGGCGGACAGTCTCAGCTACTACTTAGTGAGGCCCTCTGCAACTCAGTGAGACCCTGTTTCAAAATAAAGAGTAAAAAAATAGGGCTGGGGGTGTAGCCCAGAGATAGAATGCCCCTGGGTTCCATCCCAGTACCAAAAAAAAAAAAAAAAAAAAAAGTAAGTAAAGAAACAGGCAAACGCAGGGAAATAGGGTGCCATTTGCCTATTTGACACAGAGGCTTCGACTCTGTCTTCTGTCTTTGGTCCCAATTACAGAGCGCAGGGGATTGAGTGGCTGGAAAATATGAGACGATGCAGGCCCTTCCTCACTTAGATCGCGATCCTGTGATAGAAATGAAAGCAACGAAACCGTGCCGTCCGCAGCCCGCACGTGGGGCTGTCAGAATGAAAAGCAGCCCCGCGAGGCAGAAGCCACAGTCCTCCTTGTCAGCAAAGGGCGTTGAAGGCGGAGGTTTTGTACTAAGTAGAGTGTGGCCGTCGGCTACGGCTTTGAGAGATCAGGGGGTGGCAGAGAGCTCCGCGGTCTTTTGAAATGTGCTTCCAAACATGAAGAAATCAAACAACAATCGCCGGAGAGCACGTGGGGAAAGAGGGACTCTTTTACACTGTTGGTGGGAGTGCAGAGTAGTTCAGCCGCTATGGAGATCAGTGTGGAGATTCCTTAGAAAACTGGGAAGAGATCCACCATTCAATCCGGCTCTGCCACTCCTGGGTATCTTTCCACAGGGGTTGAAATCAGAGAACTATGTTAACATATGCATACCATGTTCATTGAAATCAGAGAACTACGTTAACATATGCATACCCGTGTTCATAGCAGCACAGTTTGTAATAGCCAAAATATGGAACCAACCTAGATCTCCATTAACTGATGAATGGATTGCAAAATTATGGGAAATGCACACAGTGGAATTCTACTCAGCTATAAAGAAGAATAAAATAATAGCATTTGCAAGAAGATGGAAGGAACTGGAGGACGTTGTGTTAAGTGAGATGAGTCAAGCACAGAAAGAGAAGGGACATATGTTTTCTCTAATATGCCCAAGCTAGGGAGCAGTGGTAATACCAGAAGGACTCCAGATAATGGAGGGGAAATCTCAGCAAAGCTTGAACGGAAGGGTAGGAGAGGAAGAAAGCTGAGGTTGTTCAATGGAGGAGCTACGTACGAATATGTGTAATAGCATAAATACAACACGATTAACCTGGGCACTCTCTATTGGGGGGGGGGCGGGAAATGGAGGGGAAGGGCATGAAGCGCAAAGTAAATGTACACCACTCTCAGTATGTTCCACTTATAAAAAACAATAATAAAAAAAAAGAGTTAAAGCCAGGAAGCCTGTCTGCAGAAACTCCCCAATCAAGGGTGCTTTATTTATTTATTTATTTATTTATTTATTTATTTATTTATTTGTGTGTGTCTGGGGATGGAACCCAGGGGCATTCTACCTCCGAGCTCCACCCCCTGCCCTATTTTTTTATTTTTATTTTGAAACAGAGTCTCACTCAGTTGCGGAGGGCCTCACTAAGTAGCTGAGGCTGTCCGGGAACCGCGATCCTCCTGTCTCAGCCTCCGAATGCTGGGATTACAAGCGTGCGCCACCGCGCCCAGCTTTTTAAAAATTTTTTATTGTAATCATACATCTTAATGGAATACAAGATGGTGGAGACCTACATGCACACATCACCCCATTAGCCCTGACCCAATCCCACCCCATTCCCTCCCTCTCCCTCCTTCCCATGCTTGGCTTAGTGATTGACTGTGATGTGTTAGTTTATGTCCATCCTGTGCTTTAGAGAGTTTCCCTCTTCCCTCCATCCCCTCAGTCAGGTGCCTTATTCGCTCCTCTGTAGCATCTCCTTCCTCACCTAGACTTCCTCCTGTTACCCATTTCTCCCTAGCTTCCGCATATTAGAGAAAGCATCCGATTTCTTATTTTTTGTGACCGACTAATCTCATTGGCATAATGTCCTCCGGTTCCATCCATTTCCTTGTAAGTGACAACGGTACCTTTGACCACGATTTTAAGATAAAGGCGGCCATAGCTTTGGTGAGACGTATGACTTTCCATCAGTGCTCCCTGTGACGGCAAATCTCCTAACACACAGGGGAGATTAGCACGGCCCCGCGCACGGGCGACATGCAGACTCACGAAGCCGCCCCGTTTCTAGATCTGACGACGGAAACGTGTTAGGGGGCACGATGGGCAGATGCAGAGTTCCCAATGCCAGTTTCAGCATCGTGGCTCCAGAGAGGAGTGGTGTTGTAGGAGGAGCTCCGTGGAGGCTCACGGCTAAGTGGCCACGGCAGGAGGGCTAGAAGCAATTCCACCCAGATCCCAGTCACCGTTCTATACCGCACTGTGTCTGCTACGTATGGACGTCTGTATGGATGTGTGGATGTGTGAGTGAGTGGATGGATGCACGTCTGAATGTATGTGTGGATGGATGGTGAATGGATGGATGTATATATGAATATATGGATGGGTGGATGGATGGATGAATGGATGAATGTATGCATGAACGTATGAATGTATGTATGACTGTATGAATGAACATATGTATATATGAATGTATGTATGGATGGTGAATGGATGGATGTATATATATGAATATATGGATGGATGGATATATGACTGTATGAATGAATGTATGCATGAACGTATGAATGTATGTATGTATGACTGTATGAATCAATGTATGTATATATGAATGTATGTATATATGAATGTGTGGATGGATGGATGAATGTATGTATATATGTATGTATGTATATATAAGAATATATGTATATATGTATGAATGCATGATGAATCTATGAATATATATGAATGTATGTATGTATGAATGTATTTATGGATGTATGTATGACTGTATGTATGTATATATAAGAATATATGTATATATGTATGAATGCATGTATGAATATATATGAATGTATGTATGTATGAATGTATTTATGTATGTATGTATATATGACTATGTATGTATATATAAGAATATATGTATGTATGTATGAATGCATGTATGAATCTATGAATATATATATGAATGTATGTATGTATGAATGTATTTATGGATGTATGAATGTATGTATGGGTGTATATATAAGAATATATGTATGTATGTATGAATGCATGTATGAATCTATGAATATATATATATGAATGTATGTATGTATGAATGTATTTATGGATGCATGTATGAATGTATGTATGTATATATAAGAATATATGTATGTGTGTATGAATACATGTATGAATCTATGAATATATATACATGAATGTATGTATGAATGTATTTATGGATGCATGTATGAATGTATGTATGTATATATAAGAATATATGTATGTGTGTATGAATGTATGTATGAATGTATTTATATATGAATGTATGTATGCATGTATGAATGTATACATGTACGTATGAATGTATATATGTAATATAAGAATATGTGTATGTATGAATGCATGCATGTATGAATGAATGTATGTGTATGAATATATGTATGTGTGTATAAATGTATGTATGAATTTATAGATGTATGAATAGATGTGTGTATGAATGTATGTATGAATGTATGTATGTATGTATGAATGTATTTATGGATGCATGTATGAATGTATGTATGTATATATAAGAATATATGTATGTATGTATGAATGTATGGATGGATGGATGGATGGATGGATGGATGAATGTATGAATCTATGTATGTATGGATGGATGTAGGTATGGATGGATGAATGAATGTATGGATGTAAGTATGAATGGATGTATTGATGTATAAATGAGGGGCACTAGGGATTAAACCCATGAATGTTCTACCTCTGAGCTACACCCCCAGCCCTCTTTTATTAATTTTTGAATTTTGAAACAGGGTCTCACTAATTTCCTGAGGGTCTTGCTAAGTTGCTGAGGTGGCCACGAACCTTCGACCTTCCTGTCTCAGCCCCCCAGGTACTGAGATGACAGGCATGCACCACCACACCTGGCCATTTGCTTTTATTATTTTCATTTTTATATTTCATTTCATTATATTTCATTTATAATTGTTGCTTTAAAAGAATGTAAGAAGCTGGGTGTGGTGGCATACACTTGTAGTCCTGGCATTTGGGAGGCTGAGGCAGGAAGATCACAGTTTGAGGCCAGCCTCAGCTACTTAGTGAGGCCCTTTGCAACTCAGTGAGACCCTGTTTCAAAATGAAGAATAAAAAAATAAGCCGGGCATGGTGGCGCACGCTTGTAATTCCCGTGCTTGGGAGGCAGAGACAGGAGGATCGCACAGGTTTGAAGCCAGCACTGGCTTAAGAGACCCTGTTTCCAAATAAAAATATAAAATAGGTCTGGGAGTGTAACCTGGAGGTAGAAGGGTTCCATTCCCAGTACCACCAAAAAAAAAAAAAAAAAAGAAGAAGAAGAAGAAGAAGAAGAAGAAGAAGAAGAAGAAGAAGAAGAAGAAGAAGAAGAAGAAAAAAGAAGAAGAAGAAAAAATAGGGCAGGGGGTATAGCTCAGAGGTTGAATGCCCCTTGGTTCTATCCCCAGACCCACAAAAAGAAAAAAAAAGAAAGATGTGTTTGTGGTCAGAGAGAAGAGAGGAAGGGAAACGCTTTGGAAGAAAAAGAAAACAACACGGAGGTCCCTACTTGTCGTGGCTTGATGGTTTGGCTATAGAAGGTTCCCTGAAGATCCCACGTTATTGATGTTCAAAGGTGATGTGATTGAATCCTGAGGGTTCTAACGGTATCCGTGGAGTTCATTGTGATGTGTTTACTGTGTGGTAACCCAGGCAGGTGGGCTGTGACTGCAGAAGGTGGGTCCCTAGTGCTATGGCCTTAAGGACTGTCAATGGACTACATTCTTACCAGCTTTCTCTGCTCCCAGCCCCCCTCTTTCTTTCTCTTCTCTTCTCTTCTTTCTCTCTGTCTCTCTCTCTGTGTCTCTCTGCCTCTCTCTCTTCTCTGTCTCTCCCCCTCTGTCCCTCTTTCTTTCTCTCTCTTTCTTTCTCTTTCTCTGTCTCTCCTTTCTCTCTCTCTCCTTTCTCTCTCTCTCTTTCTCTCTTTCTCCCACCCCTCCTTCTAACATCTCCTGAACTCCACAGACGCAGCCTGGCCTAACACGGACTGAACCCCTGAAAACTCCAGAACTGCGAGCCAATCAGTCTTTCTTCCTCTAACTTGTGGTCATCAGCGGCGAGAACATGGCCGAAGCCCTGCCCATCTCCAGGTCTGGGTTTGCGTCTCGGCTCTGAGAGGAGACTGCTATGGTACTGCGTGAGAAGCTAGGTTTGTGTCACAGCGAAGATAAAGGTGCTGTTCTCAGAACACTTGAGGATGTGTCAGAGAGTGTACTGAGGACGGAAGGGAAGCTGGCACAGAAGCAGCCCGGAGAGTGTGGAGGGAAATGGAGACAGGATGGTGGAACAGAGAGCCACGTACAGAGATTATCCAAGCTTCCTCTCCACTGGAGCCGGACTCACTCCTTGTCAACCGGATGACATACGGACGTTAACTGGACAGCTGGTGGCCTGTATGGGTAAGTCATTCTTGGCGGCCATCAGTGTTTGGCCTTTAGTTAAAATAGACACACTCACTTCTTCACCATGGTCTGGGAGAATCTTTAGCTTCCTTGAAAAGCCTATTTGGTTGTGAACAAATTTCTGCACGTGATAGTTAATTTTTTTTTATGAGTCTGGAGAAGGAACCCAAGGGCATTGGGCCTCTGAGCTACAACCCCTGTCCTATTTTTTATTCTTTATTTTGAAACAGGGTCTCAGTTGCAAAGGGCACAAGTAGCTGAGGCTGTCTGCGAACCGCGATCTTCCGGTCTCAGCCTCCCGAATGCAGGGAATACAAGCCTGCGTCACCACGCCCGGCTGATAGTTAATGTTTTAATGAGATATCAGATTCAGCACATGCCCCTATATCTAACTGTCAGAAGGACAAACTGAGCTCTCACCTTTCAGGCTGAAATTTACATATATTGATACAGTTTGGCCAGATCAAAGCCAGATCTTTTTATTGATTGATTGATTGATTGATTGATTGATTTGGTGGTACTGGGGTTCCTGGAAACCCTTCTACCTCCGGGCTACACTCACAGACCTATTTTATATATTTTTTAAATTTGAAAACAGGGTCTCTTAAGCCAGCGAGTCTGGCTCCGAACCAGCGCAATCCTCCTGTCTCCGCCTCCCAAGCGCAGGGATGACCAGCGTGCGCCACCACGCCCGGCCAAAGCCAGATCTTTTTTAACTCAAAAAGATGGGTATCAGTTGAGCATGGTGGTGCGCACTTGTAATCCCAGTGCTTGGGAGGCTGAGACAGGAGGTTGACTGCAAGTTTGAGGCCGGCCTCAGCGACTTAGTAAGGCTCTCGGCAACTTAGGCTCTCCGTAATTTATCGAGGCTCTCAGCAACTCAATGAGATCCTGTTTCAAACAAAAATAAAATAAAATCAGGCTGGAGATGTACATCTGATGTAGATGTACTGGATTCAATTCCCAGCAAAAAATAAATAAAAAGAACAACAGAAAAAGAGGTGAGTCCTCCAGGACCTCTTCCATTTGGACCCCTCATATCCTTCTCTCCACACCCCGGGACCTTCAAGCAGTCTCCGACTGTGTCTTTCTGCTTTGCCTTTCCTTTTTCAAGCTTGAATAGATTCCTTTGCTTTTTACCCCATGTGCAAAACTTCAGAATGACCTCCGTTTATTTATTCTTTATTCCTTTATTCTCTATGCCTTCCAGTGGCAAAATCCTGCTCGTGATAACTCTTAGACATGAGTAGGATTTCCCTCTCTCTTTTCTGTCCCCGCCTACTTTTGATAACTTCTCGAGAAGGCTATTTGCTTATTTGCTGCTGTGCCCACCTTCAATCTTCATACATTTCCATCCGCTTTGAGTCGAACCCAGAGCTCAGCCCTTTAGCCTCTCACTGCCTGTGGAATAGGATTCCAGAAACTCCCCTTAGCCTTGGTAAAATCCTCTGTCCCCTGCACCCAGAATATCCGTGTCATGGAATTCTGTCCATCCTCCAAATACACCAAGCGGATTCCCACTTGGCAGCTTCTAGCTGTGAAACACAGATCTCAGGCCCTGCACAAACCCCATTTCCTCATTAAATTAATTTAATGAAAGTGTACAATTTTACATGTGAATGGTATATGTGTATATTATCGTACTAGAGACCGAACCCAGGGGCATTCTACTTCCAAGCTACACCCGCAGCCCTTTCTATATTTTGCTTTCTAACAGGGTCTGGCTAGGTTGTTGAGATTCTCACTAAAGTTCTGAGTCTCACTTTGAACCCGAGATCCTCCTGTCTCAGCCTCCCCAGTATTGGGATGACAGTCGGGTGCCACCAGGCCTGCCGTACTATATTTTGATATGTGAAGCCATTGCAGAGCGTCCAAGTTACATTAACTGTATCATTTCCCATGGCAAAAACAGGCAAAATCTTTTCTTGTGAGCCAGGCGTGGTGGCGCACGCTTGTAATCCCAGTATTTGGGAGGCTGAGATAGTAGGGTGGCAGGTTCGAAGCCAGCCTCAGCTACTTAGTGAGGCCCTCTGCAACTTAGCGAGACCCTGTTTCAAAATAAAGAATAAAGCCAGGTGTGGTGTCTCACGCTTGTGATCCCAGCATTCGGGAGGCTGAGACGGGAGGATCACAGTTCACGGACAGCCTCTGCTACTTAGTAACTCAGTGAGACCCTATTTCAAAATAAAGAATAAAAAATTGGGCAGGGGGTGTAGCTTGGAGGTCAGATGCCTCTGGGTTCCAGCCTCAGACCCACAAAAAAAAAAAAAAAGAATAAAAAATCGTTTTGAAGAGCCAGATGTGGTGGCGCGTGCTCGTAATCCCCGCGCTTGGGAGGCTGATACAGGAGGATGGCACAGGTTCAAAGCCAGCCTCAGTACTGAGTGAGGCTCTCAGCAACTTAGTGAGACCCTGTTTCCAAATAAATTATGAAATAGGGCTGAGGGTATAGCCCAGAGGTAGAAAACCCCTGGGTTCCACCCTAACTACCACACAGAAAAAATCAGTTTGGGGGTGTAGCTCAGAGGTAGATTGCCCCTGGGTTCCATCCCCAGTACCACACACACACACACACACACACACACAAAACCTTTCTTGTAGCTTTCCGAAATGAACAGTGCATCAGAGATATCTGCAGTCAGCTAGCCTGCAGTAACACAGGCAGCTCCAACTATCAGCTCCTCCCAACCTTCTGACTCTAACTGAATTATAGCACCGTCAAGATCCACGTTGTAGCCGGGCGTGGTGGCGCACGCTTCTAATCCCAGCATTCCGGAGGCTGAGACAGGAGGATCGTGGTTCCTGGACAGCCTCAGCTACTTAGCGAGGCCCTCTGCAACTCAGTGAGACCCTGTTTCAAAATAAAGAATGAAAAATAGGGCAGTGGGTGGAGCTCAGAGGTAGAATGCCCCTGGGTTCCGTCCCCAGGACCGCAAAAACAAAACAAAAAAACCAAAAACCAAAAAATAATCCCCACTGTATCCAATCCCATAGTGCATGTTTACCCACATCCCCTGATGGGAACACTCTCAGAGAAGTGGGCTGTGATACCCGTCGTTATAATCTACCTGGTACCCAACAAAGTGCCTGTGCCTAGGAGGCGCTTAAGAAAATAGGCCGTTTCCTTTTGACTTGGTGCCTGAGGTTTGTACCAGAAAACAAAAGACCACATGTCTGTCTTCCTCTGCCCAGTGTTACCCCCTGCCCAGGTCACCACGGGTTTATTTTGTGTTTATTTTTTTTTTGGAGGGGGATACTGGGGGTAGAACCTAGGGGCTTTCTACCTCCGGGCTATACTCCCAGACCTATTTTCTATTTTATTTGAAACAGGGTCTCACTACATTGCTGAGAGCCTCACTAATTAGCTGAGGCTGGCTTCGAACCTGTGCCATCCTCCTGTTTCAGCCTCCCAAGCCCGGGGATTGCAAGTGTGCGCTGCCACGTCCGGCCATCACCACGGTTTTAAATAGTGCCCAGTTGTGTTTTTATTTTTTCGTAGTGGGGATAGAGGCCAGGAACATTCTATCTCTGATCTACACCCTCAACCCTGTACCAACCATTTTTTATTTTGAAACAGGATCTCCCTAAGTTGCTGAGGCTGGCCTCGAACCTTTAATCCTCTTATCTCAAACTCTCACGAATTGGGATGACAGGTGTGCTGCCATTCCCAGGGAAGGAGGAGCCATATTTAATTCCTAGGTCCACACTCCAGGAATCTACTTTCTTCATCCACACCCTGCAGGCCCAGGCCAGCACGGACTGCTGAGATGGCCATCTTCAGGACTCAAAGACAGCAGCGCCAAATCCTCTTATGAGCTCTTCAAGGGGCCATTTTATATATAACTATAACAGTCACTAAATATTCGTGTCTATGAGCCGGGTGTGGTGGTACATGTGTGTAATCCCGGGAGGCTGAGAACGGAGGATGGCGGTTCTTGGCCAGCCTCAGCTACTTAGCGAGGCCCTTTGTAACTCAGTAAGACCCTGTTTCAAAATAAAGAATAAAAATTAGAGCTGGATGTGGTGGTGCATGCTTGTAATCCCAGCATTCTGGAGACTGAGACAGGAGGATCGCGGTTTGAGGACAGCCTCGGCTACATAGCGAGGCCCTTTGCAACTCAGTGAGACGCTGTTTCAAAATAAAGAATAAAAAATAGGGCAGGGAGTGTTGCTCAGAGGTAGAATGCCCCTGAGTTCCATCCCCAGTATTGCAAAAGATATAAATAATACTATTAATTAATTAATTAATGTGTCTATGTATTTCTGAGTATGTGTGTCTGATTCTAGGGATATGAAACCCAGGGATGTTCTACATCTGAGCTATACCCACAGCTGATTTTATTTCTTATTTTGGAAACAGGGACTTGCTAAATTGCTGAGAACCTTGCTAAGAGTCTGAGGCTGGCTTCGAACCCGTGATCCCCCTGTCTCAGGCTACCAAATACTGGGCTAACAGGCGTGCACCACTACAACCGGCCAAGCATCACCAAATTTCATAGATGTTATAGGGATATAACGAAGAGACAAAAGCCAGCTTAATATAACAAAAGAAAAGCGACCCCCAACCCCACACCCCCGCAAAGGCGTTGTGGATTCAAGTTACGACCAACATTTTCTTGACACCTGACAACTTTGGTGAGAGTTGAGTGATACTGATTGTCCCGAAGTCTAGACATTTTGCAGGAGTGAACTGCATTAATCTAAATGAAAGGAAAAGGCATTTTTTTTTTGGGGGGGGGATTTTGTTATAAGTTGACTCTCTGCAGTCATAACAAACCCGGGGAAAGTTCTTCCCTGCAGCAGCTCCTCTTGGTCAGATATCCATTTATGGCGTAGAATTTTAGATGCAATTCAAAGACCAGGAGAAATGTGAGGTGGTCTACACATATTTGTACATGGATATATTTATATGTGTGTGACTGTATATTTGCTGTGGGAAGATACCACATTCTATGTATGTAGGTATACAAAAAGATAAGAAATTTGGAAGTGTCCTAATCGTGATTCAGAATTAAGATTCATGGCTTCTGGGTCCATTTGAACATTCATTTATTTTTCTTTTTTTTTTTTTTTTTGGTGGTACTGGGGGTGGAACCCAGAGGCTTTTCTACCTTTGGGCTCTACTCCCAGACCTATTTTATACTTTATTTGGAAACAGGGTCTCACTGAGTTGCCGAGAGCCTCACTAAGTAGCTGAGGCTGGCTTTGAACCTGCGCCATCCTGTCTCAGCCTCCCAAGCGCGGGGATGACGAGCGTGCGCCGCCACGCCCGGCTTGAATATTATTTTCAGCATGTCAAGAATTTCTCAGGAACTGATTTCCTCCCTTGCAACTTAAAACCAGGATTTGTCGCTTTTGTGGCGCGCACGCATCTCACTCACACACACACACACACACACACACACACACACACACACACTTCTGCTAATTTCTCCCGAATCTATCTCCCCCTCCAAATCCCTTTCTCACTGTCTTCATGGAATTCTCTTTCTCCTCCACCCTAAACACCCTAAAATAAACCCTAAACATTCAACCCCAAACCCTATCTCTATTCTCTGTTCTGGGAAACAGGAGCTCCTTTCATGATTTGCTATGGAGTTTAATGCTCGAAGTTTTATCCCTCATAAATAGACCATGTTTAAAATATATATTAATAATAACTAATATAATTAATTAATATAATTAATTAATATAACTAATTAATTAATATAACTAATTAATATATATTAATTAGTTCATTCATTCATACTGGGCATTGAACTCAGAGGGCATTCTACCTCTGAACTGTACCTTCTGCCCTATTTTATTTTATTTTTTATTATTTTTGTGCGTCTCTGTGTGTGGTACTGGGGGTGGAACCCAGGGGATTTTTTACCTCCAGGCTATACTCCCGGACCTATTTTATATTTTATTTGGAAACTAAGTTGCTGAGAGCCTCACTGAGTAGCTGAGGCTGGCTTCGAACCTGTGCGATCCTCCTGTCTCAGCCTCCCAAGCGCGGGGATGACAAGCGTGCGCCACCTCGCCTGACTTAGTTTATTAATTTATTATTTTTTTAATTTTGAAACTGGGTCTTGCTAGATTGCAGAGGGCCTCGCTAAGTTGCCAGGGCCGGCTATCTCAGCCTCCCAAATACCGCACTCACGGGCATGCACCACCACACCTGGCTGGCATGTTTCTCAAGCCAGATGAGCGCCAGGGCCAACTGGTCATCTCTCTTTTAGTATGGTCTCTAAATTCTTGGACTTGAGATTCAGAAAAGGAAAAATATCTGCAAAAAAGAGAAAGGAAAGGAGAGAAAACCTTCTGGATTCTAGGATGGGACGAGGGGCCACCATAAAGACTTGGAAGGTTAATAATTTAGGGGCTTGAATTGTTTCCTTCTGGCTTTGGGGGATCAAAGCCTACCCACTGTAGGAAGCAGAGAGCTGCAGCCGCCTTTGAGAGTGGGATGAAGCTTGTTTGATGCTGCGTACGCATTTTTTTAATTACTGTACTTGTGACATTCACCCTGATTTCACATCCGATGCTTTCTAAGTCAAGAATTTCAGGAGCCGGGCGTGGTGGTGCACGCTTGTCATCCCCGCGCTTGGGAGGCGGAGACAGGAGGATCGCGCAGGTTCAAAGCCAGCCTGGCTGGTTTAGGAGACACTGTTTCCAAATAAAATATAAAAAATAGGTCTGGGAGTGTAGCCCGAAGGTAGAAGGGTTTCCAGGAACCCCAGTACCACCAAAAAAAAAAAAAAAGAAAAAAAGAAAAAAATCAAATTTCAGGAGACATTTTGCTTTAACTGTCTGTTCCAAAAGTTCATCTCTTTGCTTTTGCAATCTGAACACCACACCTTTCTGTTTCCTTTTGAAACCAGTATGGACAAAGAAAGGACCCTTTGTTTTATACATTCGAAGTCTCTAACATAGCCCCCACCTAGGAGGGACTTCTCTGTTGAGAATTTTCTCAAATACACCCTTGCGACCACTTTTAAAGTATGGCTGACGGAAATATCCCAGTAATTTTCAGAACAAAGAGACGATGTGAGTGCCACTGAATGGATTCACCGCCCGGCAACCCGAGCCGTTCAGCCTCTATCAGTTGGACTCGTGTTTCCCTTTTTTTTTTTTTTTTTCCTTAAAGAGCTTCAGTGCCCACACACAAGGCTCCTTTGCTGTCTGTCCACAACCTCCGGTTAAGAACAAAGCTCAGAATGAAAATGGCGGTCACCTCCAGGTCCACGCACCTGGGGGTCGGGGTGAGACCTGATCCTCCTTCCGGTCTGCTCCCAAGGACGGCGATGAGCCACTTTCGGTGCTCCTCATCTCATGAAAGCAAAGGACCGTCCAGCCAACATCCTTGTTCCCAGCTCCCAGGCCAATCAAGGATGAGATCATATAGTCTACGAACCCCTTGCTGTCGGGGTGTGCGATGCATTTGTCCTCGTGAGCACCGAACTCTGAAAAGCCAGGCTTTTTCAGTACCAGTATTGGGAAGAGGTGTCAAAATCTATTAATGTAGCCAGGTGTGGTGGCGCACGCTTGTAATCCCCAGGCTTGGGGGGTGGAGACAGGAGGATCACCCAGGTTCGAAGCCAGCCTGGCTGGCTTAAGAGATCTTTTTTCCAAAAAAATTTTATATTTAAATTTTCCAAAAAAATTTTATATTTTTTAATATTTTTATAAATAAAAATATAAAATAGGTCTGGGACTGTAGCCCGGAGGTAGAAGGGTTTTCAGGAACCCCAGTACCACAAAAAAATAAAAAAGTTAATTAATTTAAAAAGTGTATTAATGTACCAGTAGTGGGAAATATTTTCAATTTTCAAAATATATCTTCAGTAGTAAAAAAAAAAAAAAAAAAAAAAAGAGCTTCAGGGAAAGGGCTGCAGAATTCCAGGCACCAAGGGTGATTAGCAAGACAGCAGAGATAGTGCCAGGACCATTTTCATTGTAAAGATAAGACCTCCCAAGGACGAGGGAGGGTGCCATAACCTTCAAGAGATCCCAGACTCCGGAAATCTTAAGAGGATGCCACGGGCCTTCCACAGATCCCAGACTCTGATGATCAATGAATACATTTTTGGGTGTAACAACAGGCTTGGGGTCTGTACCGGAGACAGGACAGACCTACAGGAAGGAATCCCCACGTCCAAAGACTGGCCCCAGAGGGGGCAGAAGTTGAGTCAGAAGATTATTGGTATAAAATACTCTGGGTGCAGAAGCCTCCGGTGACTTCTTTCCAAGCCACCCCCGACGGGGCTGTATTAAACTATCTCCTATCTTTCCGTCTTTGTAATAATAGACTTATTTAAACTTTCAGCAAGAATTCGGACTAGTGTTTTATCTATATTTAGTTCAGAACAAGAACCCGCGCTTACATCTCTCACTGGAACCATTTGGGGGGGCCTAGCGGGGTCCCCGGAACAGTTCCCCAAACCCTAACATTTTCCTTTTGGGAATTTGATGGCCCATGAAAGAGTTGAACAAATAGACCCAAAGGCCTCGTCACGCATCTAGGCCGCTTGAATTCACGCCGGTGGGTTCCGAGAAAGAGCAGGCAAACAAGTCCTGTCTGTCTGGAAGCTTAGCTCTTTGCAATCCGAACATTGCACGTCTCTGCTTTCCCTTGAAAACAGTACGGATGAAGGGGAAAGGATGCTTTTGTTATGATATGTTTTTAATTGAATACTTAGGCTTTAGTCTAAATTAATAGTATGGATGTGTTAAGATGTTTTGAATTAATGCTGACTCTATTTTGAAGCCTGTCTTCGTCTTAAATTTTTTTTTTTTTTTTTTTTTTTTTTTTTGTGGTACTGGGGTTCCTGGAGGCCCTTCTACCTCCGGGCTACGCTCCCAGACCAATTTTATATTTTTTATTTGGAAACAGGGTCTCTTAAGCCAGCGGGGCTGGCTCCGAACCAGCGCGATCCTCCTGTCTCCGCCTCCCAAGCGCAGGGATTACAAGCGTGCGCCACCACGCCCGGCTTCATCTTAAAAGTTTTAAAAGAAGAGTCAGGCTCCGGGTGGGAGTAAGGAAGCGCCAGCCCAGAGCCAGCTCCACTGCCCTTGTGTCTGAGCAAACATTCCATAGATAAGAGACCCTCTTCCCTGTGCCCCTGTTATCCATCCGTGCTTTGTCAAGCGATCTTAAAAAATAGAGGTTGTAAATGTCAAGAATGGCCAGGCTGATACAACGGAAATGACGAATGGCCTTACAGAAAAATAGTATATAAGGTGCCCCCTTGCTGTAATCGGGGCCCTTGCTGCCTCTGTGGAGACACATGCGCTTGGGTCCAGGTTCGAACCTGTAATAAAGTGTGACCATTACAAACTTAATTGGCGTTGGACGATTTGTCTCGCCTGAGCGCATCACAACACTTTGTTTTGTACGTCTTGAGTCTCTAACGGAGCCCGGACTTAGGAGGGACCTAATTTGCCCAGCGTGCCCTCCTCTGCTGTTGGAAGTGCCGTCAGAGCGAACCTGTGATGCTCTTTCTCTGTCCTCAGTTCCAGAATGTCGGTGATGAGCTAAGCTTCACCGAATGGCATTGGGAGGTGGAGGATGCCCGCAGGCCGCTGGACGCGGGGCTTGAGTGAGAAGCTGAGTTTGTAATGAACCACTGAACGGCCCCGTGGATTCCCCAAAACCAAGCTGCGAACAGGGCATGCGGGGCCCCCCACTGCGGCCCCCCACCCCGGTGGGCCCGGAGGAGTCCCCGGCTTCATGTGTTTCTGGAGTCTATTTTCGTAACAGCAGCCCGCCACACTCAGCGTGCACGCCACCTCTGAGAAATAATGACCGGGATGTGAGAAGTGACGGAATTCACTGAAATGATAAAACAGCATCTGCTAGGATGGCGTCATCTTGGCCAGGTGCCCGGCTTTTCCTTACTGGAGAAGAAGAGCGACGCGTGAGTCGCCAAGCAGAAAGAAAACTACGAGAATACCAACAATAACTGTGGCGCAGAGCCGTCAGGCGCAGCCGAGAATGTCCAGTGACAAATGTTCCTGGCCTTTATCTGGTATTTCTGGTCCCTCTGAGGTATAGTTTTTTTCCAGTGAAAAAAGAAACCTTTAAGTGCGTTGTTCACTATTAGCCACTCAATCCCTTTTACGGTTTGATGACTTCACATATGGGAATTCAGCTAGTGTGTGAAGTCAAGAACCAGAATAAGACCCAGCAAAACTGTGCATCTTTTTCATTTTTATTTTATTTTATTTTTTCAGTACCGGGGATGGAACCCGGGCAGGGACATTCTACCTCCAAGCTCCACCCCCAGCCCCATTTTTTATTCTTTCTTTTGAAACAGGGTCTCACTGAGTTGCAAAGGGCCTCATTAAGTAGCTGAGGCTGGCCTCGAACCTGTGATCCTCTTGTCTCAGCCTCACGAATCCCCAGCTTAAAACTGTATCTCTTAAAGTGATGTGTGGACAAGGGACACGGAGGAAGGAGCGGTCAAAGGTAGAGACCAGGCAGCTCAAGGTTTCAGAAGAGAGCCCAAAAGTGGGTCTGCCCGCCCACAACAACTTGAAGAGCCTGGGTTTTCCATATCATGCGATCATATTTTTGCTTTCTTCTAAAGTGTTTAAGATTGCCAGACGCAATGGTGGGTGTCCCTTTATAATGTAATTTGGGATAAATAGCTTTTTTCTTTAAGTCGGTGACACACATAGGCTGAAAATCGATCTGCAGTGTCCCTGGATGTTAAATCAACGCCATAGCCTGGGTTTGTAGTTTTGGAGCCTGGTATGTTGCCCGGGTTCTCATTGCTGGGACAAATACCTGAGGAAAGCAGCTTAGAGGAAGGAAGGTGTGTTGTGGCTCACGGTTTCTGTCCAGGGTCAGCCCACTCCATTGCTTGGGGCCTGAGCAACATGGCCCTGTGGCTATCAGAAGAACGGTGTGCTACAGGAGAGAGCTGCTCAGCTCACTGCAAGGGAGAGAGAGAGAGAGAGAGAGAGAGAGAGAGAGAGAGAGAGAGAGAGAGAGAGAGAGAGAGAGAAGACAGAGTTAGAAAGCAACAGATTCACAGGGGAAAAGGAACACAGAGGGACCTAGAGGGACAGAGATAGAGAGGGGGAAAGGCACAGAGAAAGAGACAGAGAGGAAGAGTGAGAGCAAGACAGAAAGATAGAGAGACAGGAAGACAGAGACCAACAGAGAGAGAGATAGAGGGAGAGAAAGAAGGAGAAGAAGAAGAAGAAGAAGAAGAAGAAGAAGAAGAAGAAGAAGAAGAAGAAGAAGATGAGGAAGAGGAGGAGGAGAAGATAGGGAGGAGGAGGAAGAGGAGGAAGAGGAGAAGAAAAGAAGAAGAGGAGGAGAAGGAGGAAGAGGAGGAGAAGAAGAAGGAGGAGGAGGAGGAGAGAATGAGGAGCAGGAAATGGAGGAGGAGGAGGAGGAGGAAAAAGAGAAGAGAATTAAGAATAAGGAGAAGGATGAGGAGGAGGAAGAGAAGAAGAAGAGAAGGAGGAGGAGAGGAGGAGGAGAAGGAGGAGGAGGAAATGGAGAAGGAGGAGGAGGAGGAAATGGAGAAGGAGGAGGAGGAAAAAGAGAAGAGAATAAGAATAAGGAGTATGATGAGGAAAAGAAATTGAGAGAGAAAGAAGAAGAAGAAGAAGAAGAAGAAGAAGAAGAAGAAGAAGAGGAGGAGGAGGAGGAGGAGGAGGAGGAGGAGGAGGAGGAGGAGGAGGAATAGGAGGAGGAGGGAGCTGGGGACAGCAGTCAGCTCCCAAGGGCACTTCCGCACGGATCCCTGCGTTCAGCAGGCCCCAGCTCCTACACCTTGATCCCCTCCTGGCACTCCATACAGATCAATCCCACAATGGATTACTACACTGATAAGGTCCGAGCCCTCAGGAGCCATCACGTCCAGAAGTCCTGAACAGTGATGCTTTGGGGACCAAACCGATTCCAAACACAAGATCTGGTGAACCGAGAAAAATATCTTTACATATATAACATTATTTGGCCAATGAAAATGAAGTCAAAGCCAGGTGTGGTGGCGCATGCCTGTTATCCCGGTACTTGGGAGGCTGAGACAGGAGGCTCCCAGGTTGGAGGCCTTTGGTAACCTAGTGAGATCCTGTTTCAAATTTTTAAAAAGGGGAGCAGATCCGAGGTAGAACGCCTTTTGATTCAATCCCCAGTACAACACACACACTCACACACAAATAATGAAACGCGTTAGATATCACAATTTAGCAACCGTTCAACATATGGGAAAGTAGCCCAAAGTAATGTTTGGAGGGAAAATAAATTCGTACACACTTGGGAAAGGGTGTGTTCTGCTACTGAGTTCACCTTCGGGGAACGGGGGACAGCTGAGGGATAGAGCGTATACTCTGCTCACGCAGGGCCCGGAGCTCAATCCCCACGGCCACGAAAGCAAACAAGCAAAACTTACCTTAGCAGATCAAAGTCTCTACGAATTTCTAAATTAGGAAAACTTTAAGACATGTCTGTAACCCAGACCTGCACACCATGATCTTACCAGAAAACAGGGCTCGCTTGAGGGGCTTTGCATGTGTGTGTGTTTACATACGCTGCCGCCGCTGGGAGAGGCAGTGAGGTCTCACATGATAATTTATGCAAAGTTATTCTCATACAGCTCTGAGAAATAGCTACGGCCTCTGTTTTCTATTTAGCCAGGTGTCTCCGGAAATCATAGCATTAACCGTTGGCAAAAGGGGTGGAAATGTCTTCATGTGCATTTTAAGTTATTCTCGGGGCTGGTATAAAATCCGATGGCTTCATATTTCAATATTTCTCTGGTAAACCGGGCATGGTGGTGCGCGCCAGTAATCCCAGCACTCGGGAAGCTGAGACAAGAGGATCACGGGTTCAAGACCCTCGGCCACCTTTGAGAGTCTGTTTCAAAACAAAAAAATAAAAAGGGCTGGGGTGTTGCCTGGAGGTAGAACATCCATAGGTTCAATCCCTAGTGCTACCACCAGCAAACACACACGCACAAATACACACACACACACACACACACACTTTTCTGCTTAATACTGACTCATACAAGTTATTATGCTCCAAACCTATGATGAGGGATGCTAATAATGATAACGTAGATTTCTAGATATTATTTATTTTTATTTATTTATTGGTGGTACTGGGGAACCCAGTGGCTTTCTACCTCCGGGCTATACTCCCAGACCTATTTTATATTCAGAGAGATGTTTAACAGAAACGGTGCTTAATGAAAATGTGGACATGTTAGCTCCGTAATTCCACTGTGAAATATACAAGGGGTACTGGACTTAAATAGAAGATATTAAAGTCTTTTACCCAAGTTCATGAAAGAAGACGGGAGTGATAGTTAATGTGAGATTTTACAGGTTCATAAGTTCAATTTAGTGGAGTTGTAAAATGTATTTAATTTCTTAGGGACTTTTTGTTAGAATATCAGAGTAATTTGAATGGTCAAGTGTTATTTTTTGTAGCACTGGGGATTGAATTCAGGGGCATTCTACCTTGAAGCTGTAACCCAGCCTTTATTACTTTTATTTTAATTTTGGAACAGGGTCTAAGTCGCTGTGGGTCTCTTTTTGCTAAATTTCTTTTATATATAAATATAATATATATAAATACATATATTTTTATTGGCGCATTTTATTCATACATCTTAATGGGGTACAGGATGGTGGAGACATACATGCACACATCACCCAGTTAGCCCTTCCACAATTCCCTCCCCATTCCCTTCCTTCTCCTCCTCATGATTGGCTTTTTTTTTGGGGGGGGGGAGCTTTGTTTTTTGTGGTACTGGGGGTGGACCCCAGAGGCTTTCTACCTCCAGACTATACTGTCAGATATATATTTTTTATGATTTATTTGGAAACAGGGTCTCACTGAGTTGCCGAGAGCCTCACTCAGTAGCCGAGGCTGGCTTCGAACCTGCGTGATCCTCCTGTCTCAGCCTCCCAAGCGCGGGGATTACAAACGTGCGCCACCACGCCCGGCTCACGTTTGACTTTGTGGTTGAGTCTTTTATGTTTGCTAATGTACATCACGGCTAGGTTTCTGACGTTGTCCATGGACCTGCAATCCTCTAGTCTCAGTTTCCCAAATATTGGAATTGTAGGGGCGCACCGCCATGCCCAGCTCAAATATTAATTTCTGGAAATGTTAGAAATGTTCTTTTTTTTTTGTCCAGAGCAGGCTGGCGTCTGTGACCTGAGACCCGTATCAGCAGTCCCGCCGTCCACAGGATGTTCTTCTCCAGGGTTATCTGAGGTCACCATCTTTCTGCTACCAGAGCCAGGGCAGGAAGACCCACACTTGCCGGAATTCTTCCTCTCAGCCAACCATGCCCACCCCCGGCACACACCCCTCAATTAGCTTTTTTTTTTTTTTTTTTTTTTGCAACCGTAGAGGACTCTCAGTCTCAGGGAACAATTCCTATCTGCTTTCCTTTGCTATTATTCCATGGGAGATAGTTACAGGCTGATTCCTTTCCCAGGACTCCACACGTACCCCCTTCCCTTCCATCTGATGAGCAGAGATATCCCCAGGTGTGTGTGTGTGTGTGTGTGTGTGTGTGTGCGTGCGCGTGCTGGGGATTGAACCAGGGAAAGGCATTCTACCTCTGAGCTACACTGCCAATCCTATTTATTTGTTATTTCTGAAACAAGGCCTCACTCAGTTGCTGGGTTTCTCAGTATGTTACCGAGGCCGGCCTCCAGCTGGTGATCCTTCTGCCCCAGCCTCTCATGTGCTGGGATGACAGGCGTGTGCCACCAACCCCGGCTCACGATAGCCCCCGTTGAAAAGCCCCGGGTGGCTTCCTAAGAGAACCTCAGACAGGTCCATACCCGCAAGCGGCAACCTGGCCCTTCTGCAGGAACGAGGGGATTTGTAACATTTTCTGTTTTTCTTTCTTTCTTTTTTTTTTTTTTTTTTTTTGGCGGGTCTGGGGATAGAACCCAGGGGCATTTGACCTCCCAGCTACACCCCCTGCCCTATTTTTTATTCTTTTTATTTTTGAAACAGGGTCTCACTGAGTTCTGGAGGGCCTCGCTAAGTAGCCGAGGCTGTCCGCGAACCGCGATCCTCCAGTCTCAGCCTCCCGAGTGCTGGGATGACAAGCGCACGCCACCACGCCCGGCTTCTGTTTTTCTTTCTTTAAAGGGTAGCCCTCTGGGGCTCACTGTTGTATCCCCGGTACCTGTTGTAGAGCCTGGCTCATAAACTGTGTTCAGTAAACACTGGAAAAAATCATTTTTGGGAGAGGAGGGAGTGGGGCAAGAGCCAGGGGAAGCTGGCCAAGTGGCGCGTGCACGTGCGTTCCTGGCACTGTGCCCTCCATGGCGGTGTGGCCGGGTCCAGGAAAGCATCCCAAATACCACTAAACAACTGGCTTTCCGACTCACTGCGCTAGGCATTCCTCTTAGACAAAGCAAGTTTGTGGAAGAGATCTCGCCATATTTAATTGCTACGCGGCTGTGATTTATTTGAGTTGACCCTGTTGCAACGTCATGAAAAAGGCAGAAAGAATTAACCTGTGCACGCCTGGTCGTCTTGTTGATTCCTGCCTCTCAGAAAGGAGATGTACCCCGCGACTTCCCAGATGGAGCAGGGACCACGGTAGGCAAAGCTGAAATCAGGGCTGCAGATGATTCAGAAAGAGAAAGACACGCACGCTTGTCATCCCCGCGCTTGGGAGGCAGAGACAGGAGGATCGCGCAGGTTCGAAGCCAGCCGTGCTGGCTTAAGAGACCTTGTTTCCAAATAAAAATGTGAAATAGGTCTGGGAGTGTGGCCCAGAGTTAGAAGGGTTCCATCCCCAGTACCGCAAAGAGAGAGAGAGAGAGAGAGAGAGAGAGAGAGAGAGAGAGAGAGATCAGTTCTTTGACGTTGCCTTTATTTATTTATTTATTTATTTTGCAGTACTGAGGATGGAACCCAGGGGCATTGTACCTGTGAGCTACACCCCAGCCCTAATTTTTAGTCTTTATTATTATTATTATTTTTTTGGTGGTACTGGGGGTGGAACCCAGAGGTTCTCTACCTCCGGGCTATACTCCCAGTCCTATTTTATATTTTATTTGGAAACAGGGTCTCACTAAGTTGCCGAGAGCCTCACTAAGTAGCTGAGGCTGGCTTGGAACCCATGCGATCCTCCTGTCTCAGCCTCCCCAGCGCGGGGATTACAAGCGTGTAGCCTTGTAATCCCCGTGCTTTTTGTAATCCCCGTGGTATTTAAAATACCACGCCAGGCTCGGGTATTTTAAATTGTTTAAAGGCAAAGACTGCCAGGCATAATGTCACATGCTTGTAATCCCAGCCCTTGGGAGGCTGAGACAGGAGGATCGCACAGGTTCGAAGCCAGCCTCAGCTACTGAGTGAGGCTCTCAGCAACTCAGTGAGACCCTGTTTCCAAATAAAGTATAAAATAGGTCTTTGGGTGTAACCCGGAGGTAGAAAAGCGCCTGGGTTCCACCCCAGTACCATCAAAATAAATAAATAAATAAAGGCAAAACCCAAGAGGTCCTTCACATAAATACAACATTTTATATCAGGGAGCTGAGACTCAGTGCACGTTCACACTGTTGGACTTTAGCAGCTGGAATACCAAGATCTAGGAAGTCTCACCCTCAGGACTGCTTTTGCTATAAGTTCTTTTTTTTTTTTTTTAATGGAACCCACCTCCAGCCCCCCCCCTTTTTTTAATGTTGATACAGGGTCTCCCTAGGTTGCTGAGGGGCTTGCTAAGCTACTGAGGCTGATCTTTAAGCTGCAATCCTCCTGTTCTAGCCTCTCAAGTACTGGAATGAGAAGCAGGTGCCACTGTTAAGTGTGATAAGGAAGAATGCATTTGTGTGAAGTGTTTTCTCAAGGCCCCCACGTGGGGCACCTGTCTGTGTTTTCTCAAGCAAAGCTCCCAGGTGGTACCCCTCGCTTTGTGACTTCTGATTTAGAGCTTGAATGTGAAACTGCCGGTTTTCCCGCCTATTTCTTCGTTCACAAAGCACACCTGTGTTGACGTTATGCCTCTCCCTCTTTTAGGGGGTGTTCTCAACACTGGACATGTCTTTAAAATGTAGGCTCTAGCCAGGCGTGGTGGCGCACGCTTGTCATCCCCGCGCTTGGGAGGCGGAGACAGGAGGACCGCGCAGGTTCGAGGCCAGCCGCGCCGGCTTAAGAGACCCCGTTTCCAAATAAAAAAGTATAAAAATAGGTCTGGGAGCGTAGCCCGGAGGTAGAAGGGTTTCTAGGAACCCCAGCACCACCAAAAAATAAAAAAAATAAAATGTAGACTCTAAGAGATGGGTCGCAAAGCCAGACATTTTGCATTGATCAGCGGCTGTCAAAAGAGGCCCCTGGTGCACATCTGTGAACACATGGGGAGAGTCAGGCCCGAGTCAACCCGAGCGTGGGCTCCCGGCGCAACCCAGCACCGTGTTCTTTAAAGTTCAGTTTTGCCCAGTGGTTCGAGATGCCCCCTTTATCAGGTGCTAGATATCCGGACGTAAGTAGAGTCACTTCTTGCCGTTCGATTCTACTATCACTGCCTGCTACAATCTGGAATTAGAATAGCCCAAGGTCTCGTATAGAGAAGGCAGCCACATTCAAGGCGGGGCTCGGTCGCCGGGGGCAGGGCCTTGGAGGTTATATTTGCCCCCTTATTCCCTCTTCCTCTGCTTTCGCCTTCAGCCGTGTAAGGGCGCAGTGTCGGCGCTCTTCTCTCTGCTTCTTGACACGCCGCCGGCCGCACCTCGAACTCCACAGACGTCACCTGGCCTAACGTGGATGGATCCCCTGAAACCTCCAGAACTGTGAGCCGTTCAGTCCCCTCCCTCTTAGTTGTGGGTTTCAAGATTTTGGGGTCGCCGCCATGATTATGCTGGTCTTTACTGAATTACCATCCATAAGTCACGGGACTCGTTATCCATAGTTCATGATGTGCTGAAAATCTAAAACGGCGTGCCGCCTCCCCTGGGCCCCCAAACTCCGGGGTAAAGGACTCGGTCCTGGGGAAGGCCGCGTTTCCCCGTGATTTCTAACACCCGGCGCAGGTTTGAAGGTCTTCTGAAACCATTCTCAGGCAGGCTCATTTGCTCTAAAGATGGCAACAACTTGCCGGGACCTGTTAGAATCACGGTTACATTTTCTGTAGGAAATGAGAACCGGCCAAAAGATGAGACACAGCTGCAGATGCTGGGGTGTGTACATGGGGCTTCTGGTCACCCCTTGTGCCTGCTGAGTCACTTTCTCTTCCAGAAGAGATGCGTTTCTTCCTCGTCTCTGGGTATGTTTATAAAATGTTGTGTTCGGTGCAGCCAGCACCATGTGGGTCTTAACACCGCTTATTCTGGTGAACCTCCTCAGACATCGAGCATGCATACAGAAGCTAGCTCTCCATGCAAGCCCTCCTACTTTTCAGAGTCCAGACTTTTTTTTTTTTTAATCAGGGCTCATTAACTAATTGGCCATGTGTTTGAACTGGCCCCTCTTTGGAGAGCTGGCTGATCACCCAGGGCCCGAGGGGTTGACCGTGGAAAGCGAAGGCACTCCTGCGTCTTGGAAAATTCCAAGGGTTTAGACGTGTTATCGCCCCAGGACCAGGCCCGTCTTTGGGTGAGGTTGACGCAAGTCCACGCACCCGGCCTCAAGGTTTTTTTTTAATTGGCTATTGTTGCATGTCAGTTGTTTCAGATGAACTTTAATGGCAAAATCTAACTTGCTGGGTGGCCGCATGACTTTTTATTGTGAGAGCGTTCAGGAGGCGGATTAAATTAGAATCGACCTCCTTGTGATTTTGAGTCACCTCATTTAAGAAAAAAAGAGATGCTTGCTTCTTTTTTATTTATCGTTTTCCCGGTACTGGGAATTGAATCCAGAGGCGTTCTAGTTCTTATTTTGAATCAGGGTCTCACTGAGTTACCAGATACTGGTCTTGAACCTGGGATCCTCCTGCCTCGCCCTCCCACCTACTAAGGATCACAGGCATGTGCCGCCACACGTGGCTAAGAGATAAAATTACATTTTTTAAATCTATTTTTGCGCCGGATATGGTGGTACCTACTGAAAATCCCAGCATTCGGGAGGCCGAGACGGGAGGACCTGGGCTCTGCCAGCCCAATTTTAGGCACAGGTTGTATAGACTTCCCCTGGGTGCTCCAGCTGGAAGAAAAAGATGTGTTTCTTGCTCATCTCTGGGCAGGTTTATAAAATGCTGTGTTCGCTGCAGCCAGCACCGTGTGGGTCTTAACAGCATTTATCCCGGTGAACTTCAGACGTGTAGTGAAAACAGGGGTATTTGTAGGTTGAGAGTATCGTCACACCTCTGGCCGCGCCGCCTTCAGAGTTTTACCTGAGCGGCCCGTCCCGCGCTTGGGTTCTGAGCAAACGTTTGACCCCAGTCAAGCGGCAGTTTATACCAGAGGCCAGTCACGGTCATTTAGGCTTCATCGTTCTGGAGTTTTGTTGACTCATTTGCTTTGGTTTACTGTCCTACAGTAGCTAAATACCAGGGAGTTTATGATCAGCTTATGTTTATACAGATTTATGTTAACAAGAAGATGGTAACTTCGGTCAATGCTGGAATTAAAGAGGACATTCTCTCCTCCCTTCTTCTCTCTCTCCCTCTCTCCCCTTGGCACTGAGGATAGAATGTAGGGACATTTTTCCTCCAAGCTACACCCTCAGCCCTTTTTATTTTGTATTTTAAAGCAGGGTCATGCTAAGTTGCTGAGGCTGGCCTCAAAGGTGTCAACCTCCTGTCTCAGCCTCTCAAGTCCTGGGAGTCCAGGTGTGTACCACTGCACCCAGCTTTTGTTTATTTATTTATTTATTTTTGAGGTACTGGGGATGGAACTCAGGAGCATTCTATCTCCGAGCTACACCCCCAGTCCAATTTTTTTAGTCTTTTATATTTTTTGAAACAGGGTCTCACTGAGTTGCAAAGGGCCTAAGTAGCTGAGGCTGTCCGTGAACCACGATCCTTAGGTCTCTGCCTTCCGAATGCTGGGATGACAAGTGTGGACCCCCACGCAAGGCCGATTTCGTTTACTCTTAAAATCTGTTTCAGAGTGGGACATGGTGGCGCAGGCTTGTCATCCCTGCGCTTGGGAGGCTGAGACAGGAGGATCGCGCAGGTTCGAGGCCAGCCTCAGCTACTGAGTGAGGCTCTCAGCAACTCAGTGAGACCCTGTTTCCAAATAAAATAGAAAATAGGGCTGGGAGTATAGCCCGGAGGTAGAAAGCCCCTGGGTTCCACCCCCAGAACCACACACACACACACACACAAAAAGCTGTAGCAGCGTATACATAGCATAAAATTCATCGTGTGTGTGTGTGTGTGTGTGTGTGTGTGTGTTATAGTGATTGAACCCAAGGGCATTCTGCCTCAGAGCTACACTCCAGCCCTATTTTATTTTTTATTTTGAAACAGGGTCTCCCTGTGTTGCAGAGGACCTCACCAAGTTGCCGAGGCTGGTTTCAAATCTGTGATCCTCCTGTCTCAGCCTCCCAAGTACTGGGATTATAAGCGTGCACCGCCACACCTGGCTTCCATTTATCCATTTCTAAGCGTATATAGTTCAACGGTGCAAAGTCTATTTGCCATGGGCAACCATCACCATCCACCATCTTCAGCACATATGTCATCTTGCAAGGCTGGGATCGTAAGCCCAGGGAAGAGCGGCGTTCCATCCTGCGGCCCCCACGGCTCCTGGCAAAGAGCTTAATGAGCAGCCTGCTTTCTGCTCCTGACCTTGACTACACTAGGTACCTCGTACCAGTGACATCGGACGGTGTTTCTGCTCTCGTGAGGGGCTTACGCCTGGCACAACTTCCCTCTCGCGGGGCCTACCCAGCTGCAGGAGGGCTGCAGAGCGTGACCCGGGCCCTCCCCAGTCGCCTTCTCTTGGGCATTAGGATGACTGTGTGTCTGCCCCAGAAGGTGGGCGGCAGCCAGGGTGGAGACAGCGGAGCCGCGCTGGCCCGGTGATGGCACAGCAGTCCATCCAGCCTGGCTGTTTCGGGGGGAAGAGGCGGGTGGCTGAGGAGGGGCGGCCAGAAGGGCAGATTTCCCTTCCCGGTGCTAAATCTCTGGCTGCCTTTGTGCTGGTGGCTGGCTCTGGCACCTGAAGCTCAGCCGCGGGCCGCCTGTCTCTGCTCGCCGCCAGGAATGGACGGCCCCCGTGTGCGGTTGCCCAGGCTTGTAAGAGAATCCTCCCCGAGAGCTCTGCCGCCCAGCCATGCTGAGAGAGCCGTCTAGCATCGCGCTGAGCCTTTATCACAGTGATGCTGATGCGAGCATGTCACACAGACCTTGAGAAAGCTCGGTCAGGGGACCCGCAGCGGCGTAGGTCCCCCATGAAGTCTGTCTAGCATTTCCTTTCTTCAAAAAATTATTTTAGGATTATTTGGATCAATGTGTATAATTGGAATTTTATGTGTAAGCATTGTAACTAAAACCGATGGGCAGCGGCTTGTGAGAGACTCAGGCGGCAAAGATTTTTTATTCCCCAAGGATAAAGTTTGGGCCAAAGATCAAGTTCAAACTGACCTTAGTTTCGGCCAACATATAAGATGAAGTTCAAGCCGGGCGTGGTGGCGCACGCTTGTGATCCCCGCGCTTGGGAGGCTGAGACAGGAGGATCGCGCAGGTTCAAAGCCAGCCTCAGCTACTTAGTGAGGCTCTCGGCAACTTAGTGAGACCCTGTTTCCAAATAAAATATGAAATGGGTCTGGGAGTATAGCCTGGAGGTATAGAAAAGCCCCTGGGTTCCATCCCTAGTACAAAAAATAAAAGAGTGTCCTAGTTAGGCATGGTGGCTCACGCTTGTAATTCCAGCGCTTGGGAGGCTGAGGCAGGAGGTTCGCGCAGGTTCGAGGCCAGCCTCAGCTACTTAGTGAGGCTCTCAGCAACTTAGTGAGACCCTGTTTCCAAATAAAAAATATAAATTAGGTCTGGGAGTATAGCCCGGAGGTAGAAAGCCCCTGGGTTCCACCCCCAGTACTACCAAAAACCCACATAAAAATAAATAAATAATAAATAAATAATAGAGCCGGGAGTGGTGGCACACACTTGTAATCCCAGCATTCAGGAGGCTGAAACTGGAGGATCAGGGTTGTGGACAGCCTCAGCTACTTAGCGAGGCCCTGTTTCAAAATAAAGAATAAAAAATAGGGCAGGGGGTGTGGCTCGGGGATCAAATGCCCCTGGGTTCCATCCCCAGACCCACAAAAATAAATAAATAAATGATAAAAATAAAAATTCCTTTCATCATAAAATGGGGCACCCTCAGAACTTTTGTGCTGCAGTATTAGGAGGTTGAACCCAGGGATGCTGTGGCAGTGAGCGCCCCTCCCCCTCAGCCCTTTTTTATTATATTTTTTAATTTTCAGACGGGACCTCCTGAGTCACGGGGATCACAGAAGGCCACGGCGCCGCCCCGGCCCTGGGGGTCTTTGCTGCCCGCCACGTGGATCCCCTGTGTGGCTTTTCTTCTCCAGCCCTCTCAAAGCGAAACGGTGATTTTTACAAAATAACGATACCTGCCTGGTTCCTACAGCCCTGGAAGCTGTGTATGAAGGACACATAGGATTCTCTGCAGGAGGAATAAATAAAAATAAAAAGCTAAAATAAAAGAGAACTCTCCAGGAGGATTCTCTAACAAGCTGTGTATGAAGGGGGATTCTCATCCTTTTTTCTTTGTCTTCTATCTCCTTCCTTCCTTTTTCCCTTACCTTTTCTGACTTTTTCCTATTTCCTTTCTTCCGGCGTCCTTTTCTTATTTTTCCTTTTCCTCCTTTCCTTTTTCTTTATTTTTTCCCCCTGTGGTACCAGGAATGGAACCCAGAGGCATTCTGCTTAAAGCTACACCCTCAGCCTTATTTGTTATTATTCATTATTTTTATTTTTATTATTTTTCTTTTATTATTTATTTAATTTATTTTATTATTTACTTATTTTTTTTGCGGGTCTGGGAATGGAACCCAGGGGCATTAGAACTCAGCTACACCCCTTGCCCTGTTTTTCATTCTTTATTTTGAAACAGGGTCTCACTAAGTTGCACAGGGCCTCACTAAGTAGCTGAGGCTGGCCTCGAACCGTGATCCTCTGGTCTCGGTCTCTCCAATGCTGGGATGACGAGCGTGCGCCACCATGCATGGCTATTTATTTATTTTTGCAGTACTAGGGATGAAACCCAGGGGCATTCTACCTCTGAGCTACATACACCCCCAATCCTGTTTTTTAATCTTCTATAATTTTTTGTTTTTTTGATGGTACTGAGGTAGAACCCAGGGTCTTTTCTACCTCCGGGTTATACTCCTAGACATAGACATATTATACTTTATTTAGAAACAGGGTCTCACTAAGTTTCTAAGAGCCTCACTAAGTAGCTGAGGCTGGCTTCGAACCTGTGCCATCCTCCTGTCTCAGCCTCCCAAGCGCAGGGATTACAAGCCTTGGCCATCATACCTGGCTTAGTCTATATTTTTTGAAACAGGGTGTCACTGTGTGGCAAAGGGCCTAAATAGCTGAGGCTGGGCGCCAACCTGCACTCCTCTTGTCTCAGCCTCCCAAGTACTGGGATTATAGACGTGAGCCACCAGCTTGGCTTTCTTTTAGAGTTTTTTTCTTTTTCCTTTTATTTTTTTCTGTACTGAGGATGGAACTCTGGGGTATTGTACCTCCAAGCTATACCCCAGCCCTATTTATTATTATTATTATTATTATTATTATTATTATTATTATTAGGGTTTTGGGGATAGAATCTGGGGCATTTGACCTTCAAGCTACACCCTCTGCCCATTTTTTATTCTTTATATTTGAAACAATGTCTCACTGAGTTGTGAAGGGCCTCAGTAGCTGAGGCTGTCAATGAACCAGGATCCTCAACTTGGTTCTGAATGGTGTGTAATGGTGTGTTGCTTAAATATCAGTATGTGAGGCCCCCTTTTTTTGTGGTTCTGGGGATGGAACTCAGGCATTTTACCTCCTAGATACACCCCAGTTCTATTTTTTATTCTTTATTTTTTATTTTTATTTATTTATTTATTTCATTTATTTATTTACTTATTTATTTTTTTGGTGATATTGGGGATGGAACCCTTCTACCTCCAGGCTACACTCCCAGACCTATTTTATATTTTTATTTGGAAATAGGGTGTCTGTCTGTGTGTCTGTCTCTCTCTCTCTCTCTTTCTCTTTCTCTCTTTTTGTGGTACTGGGGTTCCTGGAAGCCCTTCTACCTCTGGGCTACACTCCCAGACCTATTTTTACATTTTTATTTGGAAACAGGGTCTCCTAAGCCAGCGCGCGCGGCTGGCTTCGAACCTGCGCCATCCTCCTGTCTCTGTCTCCCAAGTGCAGGGATTACAAGCGTGCGCCACCGCGCCCGGCTTTATTTTTTATTTATTTATTAATTTTTTTGGTGGTACTAGGGGTGGAACCCAGAGGCTTTCTACCTCCGGGCTATACTCCCAGACCTATTTTATATTTTATTTGGAAACAGGGTCTCACTAAGTAGCTGAGGCTGGCTTCGAACCCGTGTGATCCTCCTGTCTCAGCCTCCCAAGCGCGGGGATTACAAGCCTGTGCCAAACAGGGTCTCGCTGAGTTGCAATGGGCTCCCTAAGTAACTGAGGCTGTCCGCGAACCCCGATCCTCCCGTCTCAGTTTCCCAAGTGCTGGAATTACAAGCATGCGCCACCACGCCCGGCTTCCGTTTTGTTTTTAAACATAAAACTATTGTTGCTAGCACTGTACTTATGTCAGCTTCCACAGGGCATAGGAGATAAATGACCATAAAAGTGAGATCGTGACTTAGAGTAGCTCAGCCACGATGGCGTTTTCTTTCTGTGTGACCTAATCCAGACCTAGTGCTGTGTGCACGTAGGCTGGGTTACATAGGCCTTTGGGCAGTTGGGTCTTTGGGGCTGCTTGTTCTTGGCACACAGTGGGTATTTTTATTTATTTGTTTGTTTGTTTGTTTGTTTATTGGTCTGCGGATGAAACCCAGGGGCGGTCGACCTCTGAGCTATACCCCCAGTCCAACTTTTATTCTTTTATTTTTATTTATTTATTTTCCTAGTCTGGGGGGGGGGGTGGAACCCAGGGGTATTCGACCTCTGAGCTACACCCCTGCCCTATTTTTTTATTTTTTATTTTTATTTTGAAACAGGGTCTCACTTAGGCGGAGGGCCTCACTAAGTAGCCGAGGCTGTCTGCGAACCGTGATCCTCCAGTCTCAGCCTCCTGAATGCTGGGATTACAAGCGTGCGCCCCAGGCCCGGCTCACAGTGCCTGTTTTATTGGGTGTTGGCCTGAGTTCCCACCCCCTCTACCTGTGCGTAAGTCAGTGCACTGGTCGATAAGGAATTCACCCCTGCAGCCAGTCATGGGGGCACCTTTGGGAGAGCTGAGACCTGCATGCAAAGGTCTTCTCACCTACCCTCCCTCTGTCTGGCAGCTTTCCTTAGACTTAAATCTGTAGACACCAGGCAACAGAAACAAATTTTGTCCCCCAAGAATAAGCACACGCAGAGGCAGCTCACCCCCGGGGGCCTGGGCAGGCTTCGGAGCCCAGTAGGGCTTTCCGGCACTGGCGAGTGTAGACCAGGCCACACATGGCCAATTGTACACGATTGCCTTTCTCCAGAGCCGCGCCATCGGCCAAAGAGTGTCAGGGCTAAAGCTCCCTCACAGACGAGGGTCCCGGGAGAGGAGCCGGCACCCCGCGCAGACGGCTTTAGATCTGTTCACAGCCCCTCTGGGTGGACATTACCCAGGGAAGAAAGTCCCCGTCTCTCACTTTGTCTGTGTCTTGACTTAGGTGATTTATTATCTCTGGTCATTAAGTCCCCGGAGCCCTGAGACTGTGTCCCAAGTATTTTCCCCTGGTCTAGACGGAGCAGTGGTCCCTGGGTCTGTGGTTGGGGCACTCAGATCTTTGGTCTCTGACATCTTGTGTCCATTTTTCCACACTTAGTTATTTATGTTCAGGTCCGATGAAGAGCACAGGACCACCTTCCTTGATAGGAGAGTCTGGATTTTATTTATTTATTTATTTATTTACTTACTTACCTACTTATTTATTTATTTTTGCAGTACTGGGAATGGAACCCAGGGGCATTCCCTACCTCCGAGCTACACCGCCAGCCCTATATTTTATTCTTTATTTGGAAACAGGGTCTCACTGAGTTGCAAAGGGCCTCACTAAGTAGCTGAGGCTGTCTGCGGACCGCGATCCTCCAGCCTCAGCCTCCTGAATGCTGGGATGACAAGTGTGCACCACCATGCCCGGCTAGATTTTGTTTTTCTTAATCTTTATCTCCAGGGAGTTCCTACCCAATACCTAACTCCTCAGTGTGACAGATACTCCTCTAGTTTGTCCTGAGATAATGTTTGCATTTCTATTTCTCTTCCCCCTAATTCTTGTGGGATAATTTTCAAGGCTTGTTCTCCAGTGAGGTGGGGACAGTCTGAAAGAGTGGAGCAAATTCTTTCTCTGAGTTAAGGGCATTTTAAAGCCTAGGAATTCTAGGGTCAGTGAGGTGTGATGATAGTTTAGGTTGAACAAAAACAGAGTAAGAAATCATTTGGTACAGGCTGCCCGATAATTTTGATTTCCCTTGTTTTTATATTTGATGTAAGAAAGAGAGATGATAATTTGGTAGTGACTACCACATGATTTAAATTTCCCTTGTTTTTATATTTGGCCTGAGAAGGAGAAATGATAATTTGGTACAGGCCCCCGCATAATTTAAATTTTTTTCCTTGATTTTGTATTTGGTGTGAAGAGGAGAATCAGTTGCACACGGATTTCGGTGTAGCCTCTCACTTAATCTGCTCCAGATGTGCAGGACAGAGGGACAGATGGTGACTTTACAACCTGAAGGAACTCGAAGGTTGGTTTACGAGTCAGCTTGATTAAGCCCCGGGGCCAGAGCTGCTTTGTTCAAATGTTTTCCTGTTTGCTTCTACAAGGGGGACATGAAGATTTGGGCGCAGAGGGGGCTCGCCCTGGCTGGGCACAGGGCCCGGAGCCTGCAGAAAATACGGACTTTTCTGCACTCTAAACTCAGAATCAAACATTGGCTGTGCTTAGCCCTTGAGCCTGCCCCTGACACTACTGCTCTCCCAGCTCCCAGGCCCTAGCACATGGACCGGAAATACAGACCAGCTCACCCCGGGATCTGCAGCTGGCTGGCTGCACTGCCCAGGACCTCTGGGCGTCCAGATCTGCTGCACGAATTCCTGATAGGAAAGGTCATCAGACATCGGGATGGGGCAGAAAGGGACCCTGTTGGAAATTGTCACAGTACAACTCTTTTTAATTTTTGTCACTAGAGATTGAACTCAGAGTCATTCTACCTCAGAGATATAACCCCATCTATTTATTTATTTATTTATCTATTTATTTATTTATTCATTCATTCATTTATTATTTTATGATACTGGGGATTGAACCCAGAGGCACTCGACTTCTGCGCTGTACCCCTAGCCCTTATTTATTTGTTTTTATTTTATTTTGAAATAGGGTCTTGCTAAGTTGTTAAGGCTGGTCTTGAACCTGCGATCCTCCTGTCTTAGCCTCCCAAGTACTGAGATTATAGGCATGCACTACCTCGCCTGGCTCTTATTATTTACTTTGAAACAGGGTCTCGCTAAGTTGCTGAGGCTGGCCTGGAACCTGTGATCCTCCTGCCTCAGCCTCCCAGGACCGGGATGATAGAGGTACTCCACCACTCCTGGCCAGAGTTCAATATTTGTATCCGAGTTTCGGCCTCCCTAATGCAAACATGTTCCAGAATTGATGGAGATCTATGCTAAAATTTCTATATTCTAGCTGGGCGTGGTGGCACGCGCTTGTAATCCCAGCATTTGGGAGACTGAGAAGGGAGGATCGTGGTTCTCAGCAGAGCCTCAGCTACTTAGTGATGCCCTCTGCAACTTAGACCCTGTTTTGAAATAAAGAATAAAAAATAGGGCAGGGGGGTGTAGCTTAGAGGTAGAATGACCCTGGGTTTCATCCCCAGACCTGAAAAAAAAAAAGATTTCTATATTCTAAAGGATTCATATAATTCCCCAGTAAAGCCCTGATAGCATGTAAAAACCCTATGCTAGGGGACAGCAGAGGTACGTCCCAGTAATTCTCTATGTGGGTGCCAGGCTCACACTTTGGCTTTCACGGGACTTGATCAGTGAAGCAGGAGGCATAGTGGTAACAATTGGTGTATCCCCATGCACTAGCCGGGAAGTCAGCGGTGTCCTTGTTTCATGCCCCAGGGTGTCTTCTTAGGTCGAATTCTGAGTTGCTATTTAATTAGTAAGATAGTTAATTGAAGGCCAGTTGTAGTGGCGCACGCTTGTAATCCCAGTACTTGGGAGGCTGAGACAAGAGGATCGTGGTTCGCAAACAGCCTCCGCTGCTTACTGAGGCCTTCCTCGACTTAGTGAGACCCTGTTTCAAAATAAAGAGTAGAAAGTAGGGCTGGAGGTATAGCTCGGAGGTTGAATGCCCCTGGGTTCCAGCCCCAGACACACACACACACACACACACACACACACACACACACACACACACACAAAAGATGGTTAATTGAGGCGGTGTTCTTGGCATCTTATTGTCCAAGAGGGAGGGGCTATACATCTGAACCCTCCAAGTAAGTCCAAGTCTAGCGGAGCCATTTCAGTGGTGAAAACAAGGAGATTTGGTAAGCTAATGTCCTGGGGAATCTCGCAACAAGAGTGGGGTCTGTCCCTTCCCGCAGAGTGTGATGGACATGCACATGGTGCTCTGCTAGCCGTGGACGTTTCTGTTTGCTTTCCATTCTGGGTCTCTGCGTAAATTAATAGATTATAGATGATGGGTGGATGGATGGATGGATGGATGGATGGATAGATGGGTGGATGGGTGGATAGATGATGGATGGATAGATGGGTGGATGGTGGATAGATGATGGATGGATAGATAGATGGATGGATAGATGGATGGATGGGTGGATAGATGATGGATGGATGGATGGATGGATGGATGGATAGATAGGTAGGTGGATGGATAGATAGGTGGATGGATGGATAGATAGGAAGATGGATGGATGAATAGATCAGTAGGTAGATGGATAGATGGATGGATAGATGGATAGATAGATGGATGAATAGATGGATGGATAGATAGGTAGATGGATGGATAGATAGGTGGATGGATGGATAGATAGGTGGATGGATGGATGGATGGATGGATGGATGGATGGATGGATAGATAGGTAGGTGGATGTATGGACAGATAGGGAGATAGATGGATGGATAGATAGGTAGGTAGATGGATAGATGGATGAATAGATAGGTAGATGGATGGATACATAGGTAGATGGATGGATAGATAGGAAGATGGATAGATAGGTAGGTGCATAGATAGATAGGTGGATGGATGGATAGATAGGAAGATAGATGGATGGATGGATAGATGGATAGGTAGGTGGATGGATAGATAGGTAGATGGATGGATAGATAGGTGGACGGATGGATAGATAGGAAGATGGATGGATGGATGGATAGATAGATAGGTAGGTGGATGGATAGGTGGATGGATAGATGGATAGATGTATGGAAAGATGGATGGATGGATAGATGGATAGATGGATGGATAGATAGGTAGGTGGATAGATAGGTAGATGGATGGATAGATAGGAAGATGGATGGATGGATGGATAGATAGGTAGGTAGATGGATAGATAGGTAGGTGGATAGATAGGTAGATGGATGGATAGATAGAATATTACAGTTTTCTGTTCAGGGTTATTAGCACTCAGATGAATGGATTACAAAATTCTGGGATATGTACACAATGGAATTTTACTCAACCATCAAGAAAAACACAGTGATGTCATTTTCAGGAAATGGATGGAACTGGAGGACATTATGCCAAGTGAGATTAGTCAGTCACAAAAAGTAAGAAATCGGATGCTCTCCCTAATATGTGGAAATTAGGGGTCAAAAGAGTCATAGGAGGAACTCTAGACGAAGAAGGAGATCCTATAGAGGAGCAAATAAGGCGACCAAACTGAGGGATTGGAGGGGGAAGAGGGAAATTCTCTAACGCACATGATGTGCTTAAACAAACACACCAAAGTCAGTCAGTAAGCCAAACAGGAGAAGGACGGAGGGAGAGAAAATGGAGTGGGAATTGGGTAAGGTCTAATTGGGTGATGTGTGCATGTATGTCTCCACCATCTTGTACTCCATTAAGATGTATGACTACAATGTACCAATAGAAAAATTTAAAAAAAATAATTAAACATTTAAAAATTTAAAAAAAGAGCAGAGAGAGATATTTTTCTAATATTTATTTACCGTTGTCTTCCTTGACTGATAGGACATTGCTTTTCTCATTGTTTTGATGCTGTGTATGTTTCTAACTTCCCTACTTCTCCCTTCAGTCTAATTTATTATCTCTTATAGTTGCCTTTGTGTGTGGGGAGAGCACTGGAGATTGAACTCGGGGGCAGTCTACCTCTGAGCTACACCCCCAGTCCCCTTATTTTATTTTTTTCATTATGAAACAAGGTCTCACTAAGTTTTGGAGGGCCTAAGTTGCCGAGGCTGACCTCAAACCTGCGATCCTCCTGTCCCAGCATCTTTGCCTTTACTGTACCAATACATCCCATTATGGAAACCTCTCGGTGACCATAATCTAGTCACATACTGATGGAAATTCTAGAGCTCTGGAGTATTTCTTTCTAAATTTGCAGCAACCATTTTCCTCGAATGGTTCCCATGTTTCTGGGGGGGGGGTGGGAGCATATAGGGTTGCATTTATTATGCATCGCACATGTGGCTTTCGAACTTTGGTGTTAAAAGTTTACCAATGTATGACCCTAACCCATGAATTGACTGTATGATAAGTTTGCCATGTATGACCACATGCTACGGGCATACATGGAAAGCTTATTGTGGTCATACACGAGAAACTTATGACAGGACTAATTTATGACGTAGTAAACTTAGGGCATGTGAAAGTCGAAAACTTAGGACGTGGAAAGTAGAACTGAAGCAAATGGCAACGTGCTTAAGTTGAAAAGCCCTTTGTATCTTGTGTGACGTGCTTTCTATTGTGTGAGGGAGTGGTGGTTTGTGGTTTGCCAGATGACCGTAAACTGGAAGCCCATTGGGTTTCCAATCTTCTAGGCGGGTTTGGTGCATAACGGAACGTCTTTTGGGGAATGAGTTTGCCTGAAGGACTGGTCTATGATCTACAGGAAATTCAGGGAAGAGAAAAATCAGAATTGGGACCCTTACAAAGCCATAGGCTTTGGAGAAAGGGCAACCCACAGCCAAGTGATGTTTCCTGACTCTGTCTCCCAGTCTAGTAAACTTATTTCTATGAAAAAGGAAAGGCGTAAGTATAAAGAATACTGTGTAAAGAATAAGGATCCTCAGCCGGGCATGGTGGCGCACGCTTGTCATCCCAGCATTCGGGAGGCTGAGACCGGAGGATGGCAGTTCGCGGGCAGCCTCAGCTACTTAGTGAGGCCCTCTGCAACTCCGTGAGACCCTGTTTCAAAATAAAGGAAAAAAATTGGGCAGGGGGTGTAGCTCGGAGGTCGAATGCCTCTGGGTTCCATCCCCAGGCCCAGAAAAAAAAAAAAAAAGAAGAAGAAGAAGAAGAAGAAGGCTCCTCATTCCAGGTCAGGGTCTTTTGATGGCCCAGAGGACTTTTTGTAAATACTACCTTGAAAGCTACACACACATCTAACAGTGTCCTGGAACAGGCAAACGCCAGGCCTTTGCAATGGGATATTTTTGTGTGAAATGCCATAAAGATAACCCTTGTTTATTTCTCAAAACCAGTCTTCTTTTTCTTGGTTTGCCTAACTTCTCATAGAGTTTCGAAAGGGCTCGATAAACACAATGAAGTCTAAACAGTTTTAATAAAGTAATTCTATAATACCAGATTGTCTGTTGGGAGAAAAAAGAAATGGGAAAGTCTTCAGATCCCACCAAATACTGTGACCTTTATCAAATAGCTGGATTCCTTTATATTTGCAACATTATCCAGCCAGAGCAGCTAAAAAGTTTGTTGGAGGAATTCAATACATTTGGCAAAAGAATCAGAGGCCGGCCACTAGAGCAGCACAAATGGATTGCCATTACGGTTTTCCCCTTTAAGAATACTTCTGACTGTCCTTTGCCCAGAGCCAATAAGGTCTGGGGTCATGAAAAGTTCAAGGTCTGAGAGAAGCTCGGGTGGGATTGATTGGTTTGACCTTTACGCGCACAGGTGGTGACGTCACGAGGGTTGATTGACCGGGAGCTGTATATACAGGACGAGAGTGATAAACCCGGGATCGGTCAGTAGAGATATCTACCCGGGAGTGTACTGGCGATCCTTCCATGAGAGAATTAAATATTCTATGAATAAAATTCTTAGAATTGAATTCTTTTCATCCTCACGCCTCTCTTCAGAACCTGTACTTTTATTGGCAGGCTCCAACAGCTGATATCAGAATTAGTTCTCAGTGTTTAGCAACTGTGCTGACCCAGTACAAAGAAAAGAAAAGAAAAGAAAGAAAGGAAGGAAGAAGAGAGAGAAAGAAAGAAAGAAAGAAGAGATAGAAAGAAAGAAAAGAGAGAAAGAGAGAAAGAGAGAAAGAAAGAAAGAAAGAAAGAAAGAAAGAGCTTCAGGAAAGATACCAGCCTGAGTATACATGTGTGGGACTCACCGAATTGTAACAGCTATAAAGCCATGGGTGGGGTAGAATGGTCTTGTTTGGAAGAGTAATTTAATTGAGCTATAAAGGCATAGGTATGACTCATTTGGATTTGAGGAGCATACAGATAAAATGTCCACCTAGAGATTCCATGATTAGTTGCTACTGAACTGTACTAAGATCCTCGATGACTTTGGGGAAAGTGGGTAGTTCCTTTCAATTTTTTTCTGCTATGAAAGAGCATGATAAGAAAGTCTCCATCTAAATAGGCTTCAGAAGGAGAAGGGACATATGTTCCCTCTACTATGCCCAAACTAGGGAACACGGAGGATACCAGTCAGTGGGACTCCAGATAATGGAGGGGAAATATCAGCAAAGCTTGAATGGAAAGAGAGGAGAGGAGGAAGGCTGATCTTGATTAATGAGGGTCTACATCCGAATATGTGTAAAATTATGAGTATGACATGGTTACCCTGGACAACCATTGGTGGGAGGGGGAAAGAGAAAATGGGGGTGGGGGGAGAGGGCACCAAATATAGTTTAAATGTGTATCATTTATGTTCAATAAAAGTTTGTTTAAAAAAAATTAAAAAAATAAAAATAAAAATAAAAATAAAATAAATAGGCTTCAGATTTGTTAAATCTTTCCTACTGGAGATGTTACCCAAGAGCGTTTGTGCCCAAGTTGTGAAATAGACAGTGATTACAGGCGAAAGCTTTCCTCCGTGAATTTCAAATAATTTTAGGGATGAGTCATAAAACCAATTTTTTTTTTGTCATCGTATTACTCTGTGGTCGATGGTGTTATCCCAAAGCAGGCAAACATTTTCTAGATGAAAAATGTATCTATTCACTTTTGCCAGTGAGAATAATTTATTTATAAATAAGCCAAAATATTACTTTCCTTCTTTTTAAGTTTTGGTATTGGCCAGGTTCTTTGTTCATTCCTAAACCTTTTGAGAGCTGGCCCTAGTATGTATTTCAAGAGTCCTTATGCGTCTGTCTAGCCAGTGTGGGCAGTTTTCTTCCTGGTATGCCCCCAGTTGACTCTCTGATGAGAATTTGTGGGTTCGATAGTTTGGAACACGATTTTATTTTTAAAAAAAAATCTAGAGCTCAAGTTTATTTTTAACTGTGCTTTTTTTTTTCAATTTTGGAAATTTCCCATCCTATCTTGACATTTTGAGATGGATTTGAATGATTCACATGTGTAAACAGTAGAAAATATAACCCATTTGTGACCAGTGAGGGACCTTCCTGGGAAAAGAGAATCCACTTTATATTCTTTGACCTTCTACAAGGAGGAAAGCCTGTTAGGAGAAATTCCTTATCCTTTACTGTACTTACTGTGAGCTCAGGAAAAGAAACTTGGGGCGTGCGTCCTTCTTTTTCCCTCTTCTCTTTTGTTTTTTGGGAGTTGGTCTACCAGAAGGTGAGTCTGCTCCCTGCTCTGATTCCGAATGACCTCAGATTGCCAGGATCATAACCTTTTATTAGAGAGGGGCCTGGGGCTGGTTGACAATCCCAGTCCTCAGGTGGAGGGAAAAACGAAACCTCTTCCAGGGTTCTGTCTTAGCCCAATGCCAGAGCCAGCCGGCGAGAGTACGGGTTCTGAAGAGAGGCGTGAGGATGGAGAATTTTAATTCTAACATGGGGGAGCCGCCAGCCTACTATCTCTACTGTTCGACCCCAGTTCATGGGTCAATATTTCCTACAGGTCGACGACTACACCTGGGTCAGTATTCTCTGTGGCGCCGACGCTCCTGGCCGACGCAACTTCTGGGTCAATCTCGTCTTTATTGCGCCGACGCCGACACCGGGGTTGTTTTTCCAGAGGTACTTATACACAGTTACAGGTCAATCAACCCTCTCGTGCCATCACCACCGGAATACAATACAGACCAATCCAAAGCACATACATTGCAGATAGATTAATCAATACCCTCGTGCCATCACCACCCGATCTTCTCCCCAAACCTTGTTGACTCTGGGCGAAGGACAGTCAGCTGAGTCGGAGACATTTATCTAGGGGAAAGCCTTAATGGCTCCCCACAGCCCAATGTTGCTAAACATCAAATACAAAGCCTCTGACCTAGCCTTCATCAGCAGTAAAAATGAGATTTACCCACTGGCCTACCACCTGCCTGACTACTTTGCAGAAAAAAAGAAAAGCAGAATATGATTCGAGAAGGCCCAGGTAGTACATTCTGGTGCTTTGTAAATTTTAATGAACAGGTATGAGTTGGAATTTGGGGAAAATGCCTAGATGGAGCATTGGGTAGGGGTTGGATCCATGGCTTTAGGCTGTGGGATGACCAAGTGGCTTCCTGGAGTTGACATTTTCCCTTTAGGGGTTCATTCTAGCTTTGGACATTTTGACCAGAGACAAGGGAATGTTCTTATAGGTTACCTTAGTCTTAAAAAAGCTTCAGAGTGGGTGTAGTTTCTCAGCTTGTAATCCCAGCATTCGGGAGGCTGAGACAAGAGGATCACGGTTCGCCGATAGCCTCAGCTACTTAGTGAGGCCCTCTGCAACTCAGTGAAACCCTCTTTCAAAATAAGAAATTAAAAAAAAATAGGGCTTGGGGTGTAGCCCGGAAGTAGAATGCCTCTGGGTTTCATCCCCAGTACCGCAAAAAAAAAAAAAAAAAAAAAAAATAATAATAATTAATAAAGAAAAAGAAAAAGAAAGAAAAAAAGAAAAAAGAAAAGAATTAACTCCAAGAAGAGGTCAATACGGGTGTAATTTTGAGAGATTCATCTATATCTATATATTCGTACTGGGGATTAAACCCAAGGGCATTCTTCCTCCAAGCTACACCTTAGTCCTTTTTATTTTATTTTATTTTATTTTTATGGTACTGAAGATGGAACCCAGGGGCATTCTACCTCCAACTTACACTCCTAGCCCAATTTTTTATTCTTTTTATTTTGAAACAGGGTCTCACTGAATTGCAAAGGGCCTCACTAAGTAGCTGAGGCTGGCAGTGAACGGCGATCTTCCTGTCTCAGCTTCCCAAATGCTGGGATTATAAGCGTGAGCCACCATGCCCAGCTTAGTTTTTATTTCTGAGACAAGGTCTCACCATATCACTGAATGTCTTGCTAAGATGCCGAAGCTGGCCTTGAGCCTGTGATCTCCAGCTCCCAAGTACTGGGATGAAGGTTGTATCCCACCGCACCTGGCAAAAAAAATCTCTTTTGTTATATACTCAGAATTTGCAGATATTAATGGGAGCCAGAAATGGCAATCATTCAATTTTGTTTATCTTTTAAATAATGGTATATTAAGCTGGGCGTGGTGGTACACACTTGTCATCCCAGCATTAGGGAGGCTGAGACAGGAGGATCTCAGCTACTTAGGCCCTCCACAACTTGGTGAGGCCCTATTTCAAAGTAAAGACTAAAAAATAGGCCTGGGGGAGTAGCTTGGAGATACAATGACCCTGGGTTCCAATCCGTAATACTGAAAAAATAAATAAATTAATTAATTAAAACGTGGTAGCATTCAGCTGGTGTTTGCAGAAGCATAAAAATTGGCCACAGCTAATTCTGTCCCTCTTTATTTTCAATTGCTGTTGCCAGAAGAACATGTGGAGAGGAAATCCCTTTGATTTATCAGACACTTATGAGCTTTTCAGTACTTTGTGGACCAGGATGGTGTAATGGTTTGAATTTAGAATGTCCCCTTAGCCCTCATGAAACCAGGCGGCCATGTTGGAGGCAGGATTTGGTTGCTAAGAAACGGTTGCCAGGGATGTGGCAGCCATGTTGGAAGTGGGCCTTGATTGCTAAGGAGTGGTTGCTGGGGAAGTGGCGGCCATGTTGGAGGCGGGGCTTGGTTGTTGAGAGATTGCTGGAGATGTGGCAGCCATGTTGGATTCAGGGCCTGGTTGCTAAGGAATGGTTGCTAGAATGTGGCAGCCATGTTGGAGGCGGGGCTTGGTTGCTAAGGAGTGGTTGCTGGGCTGTGGCAGCCATGTTGGAGGCGGGGCTTGGTTGCTAAGGAGTGGTTGCTGGGGAAGTGGTGGCCATGTTGGAGGCGGGGCTTGTATGTTGAGAGGTTGCTGGAGATGTGGCAGCCATGTTGGATTCAGGGCCTGGTTGCTAAGGAATGGTTGCTGGAATGTGGCAGCCATGTTGGAGGCGGGGCTTGGTTGCTAAGGAGTGGTTGCTGGGCTGTGGCAGCCATGTTGGAGGCGGGGCTTGGTTGCTAAGGAGTGGTTGCTGGGCTGTGGCAGCCATGTTGGAGGCGGGGCTTGGTTGCCAAGGAGTGGTTGCTGGACTGTGGCAGCCATGTTGGAGGCGGGGCTTGGTTGCCAAGGAGTGGTCCCTGGGGCTGTGGCCTGGAGGGTTATATGAGGTCCCTCCTTGTTCTTTCTCTCTTCTGGCCTCCATGATGTGAGGGCAGAGGGTGCGCCTGCTGCCGTGGCCTGAGCTCTACAGACCTGGCCCAACATGGACTGAATTCTGAAATCTCCAAAACTGTGAAGAAATAACCATCCTTTTTCTGAGCTGTATGTGGTCAGGTTATTTATTTATTTATTTATTTTATCATAGCCAGTGAGAAAGCTGACTGGAACACGTGGTATTGGGTTTGAATATTACTTCGTCTCATCAGATGACTTAGGTGACAGAATCCCATTGTAGCATCGCCTGTGGACAGGCGATCTGAGTGAATAGATGACTGAAAGAAATCAAGTGTTCTTGCTCTAGAATGATGGAAGTAAGAGAAACCACTCAACTTGGCCATGGCACACTCAGGTAAGGCCATTTACAGGCATGGGTAGGAACACTTAGCAGGGAATCTGATTTGTTATGGAAAGCAAGAAGGCTGCTGGAGAGTTTGAAAGCACCTGCTTTTACCTAACTCTCAAAATGGGAATGGTGGCCTGTGTGCGGGGTTACACACCTGTAATCGCATACTTAGGAGGCCAAGGCAGGAGAATTGCAAGTTCAAGGCCAGCCTCAGCAATGTAGGGAGACTCTATAATTTATCAAGACCCTGTTTCAAAAAAAAAAGAAAAAGAAAAAGAAAAGAAAAGAAAAGCCAGGCATGGTGGTGCACGCTTGTAATGCCAGCATTCAGGAGGTGGAGACTGCAGGATAGCGGATCGCAGGCAGCCCCAGCTACTTAGCAAGGCCCTTTGCAACTCAGTGAGATCCTGTTTTAAAATAAGACATAAAAAAATAATAGGGTTGAGGGCGTAGCTCAAAGGTACAATGCCCCCGGGTTTCATCCCTAGTGCTGCAAAATAAGTAAATAAATAAAAATAAATAAAAATAAAAAGAGAAAGGAAATCTGGGCATGGTGGCGCACGCTTGTAATTCCAGGATTCGGGAGGCTGAGACAGGAGAATCGAGGTTCAAGGTCAGCCTCAGCTACTTAGTGAGGCCCTCTGCAACTCAGTGAGACCCTGTTTCAAAGTAAAGAACTAAAAATAGGGCAGGGGGTGTAGCTTGGAGGTCGAATCCCCTGGGTTCCATTCCCAGACCCACAAAAATAAATAAATAAATAAGTAAATAAATAAAAGAGAAAGGAAAAAATGAAGAGAGGAAGGAAAGAAAGAAGGCTTATATAACTCAAAGATAAAATGCCCTTGGGTTTAATCCACAGTTTAAAAAAAAAGAACAATGAACAATAAATGAAAAATGGTCAAATTAAATTGAAGGTAAAGAATAATTTATTTAGAAGAAATTATTATTTTAAAGCATGAATTATCCTGCATTATCCAAGAAGGCCCACTGTCATCACCAGGGCCTTCGGAAAAGGGTCAGCAAAAGAATATAGAGGTTGGAATGCTGTTTGACTTCCTCCATCCAGAACTACATATTAATAAATGTAGTATTCAGTGTTACTACATTTTCTCCTAATGTGTGAGAGCAGTAATAGAAAACTAACATAGCTGGCCAGCAGTACCTTAAGTATCGGAACAAATTGCCTAGAGCCAAGAAAGATGTTCCAGTAAACTGAAAGGAAATGTCACCCCTGCGCGTTAGCCTTAAAGCTGAGCTGCAAAAATGCGCTTGGGGTGTGCAGCCCTGCTGGGTTTGAAGGGCAGCCCTCCCTCCGACGGGGATGTCAGGAAAGACGCGTAGGGACCGTAATTACTGGCAGTGAATAAAACCTTACGATTGCAGATATCATAATGACAAATGGCCGGGTGGATGGAACTGGTGATCGGGCCAGCATCAGGGTGAAGTGCAGAAGGAGATTCGCACAAGTCCAGGCTGGATCCCGTCCTGTTGAAATTTGTGACTATTGGATTATTACAAGCTTTTTTTCACCTGAACTTAGGTATTTTAGATACTGTGCTAAATGTTACTTAGCCGAAGCGCTTACTGTTGGGCACGCCCTGACATTTCGTGCCTGGATTGAGTACACTGTTCGCCTCAACTGTGGGAGGGAAGCCAGGCTTCACATTTATTAGCTTTCCACTGAATCTACCTCTGTACCAGTTACATAACCATGGTAAAAAAAAGAAAAAAGAAAAGGGAAAAGGAATCTCTTCACAATAGGCAGCAGCATTTGGGACTTAGGTATCATGAGAGCAACCAACAGTAGCTAGAGAGAAGAAAAACATCACGGATTCGAGGACAGCCTCAGCAGTGGAATGAGACCGTCAGCAATTTATTGAGACCTTGCTTCCAAATTAAAAATAAAATAGCGCCGGGCGTGGGGGCACACACTTGTAATCCCCCGTGCTTGGGCGGCTGAAACAGGAGGATCTCACAGGTTCGAAGCCGGCCTCGGCTACTTAGCGAGGATCTCAGCAACTTAGGGAGACCCTGTTTCCAAATAAAGTATAAAATAGGTCTGGGAGGTAGAAAAGCCCCTGGGTTCCACCCTCAGAACCACTAAATAAATAAATAAATAAATAAATAAATAAATAAAATAGCACCGAGCGTGGTGGCACACGCTTGTAATCCCAGCGCTTGGAAGGCTGAGACTGGAGGCTCGCACAGTTTCGAAGCCAGCCTCAACTACTTAGGCTCTCAGCAACTTAGTGAGACCCCGTTTCCAAATAAAATATAAAATAGGTCTGGGAGTATAGCCCGGAGGTAGAAAGTCCCTGGGTTCCACCCCCAGTACCACACACACACAAAAAATAAAGTAAAAAATAAAATAAAATAAAATAGGGATAGGATATAGCTCAGAGGTAGAATTCTCCTGAGTTCAAACCCTAGTATTGCAAACACAAAAATAAATAAAATTCAAGAGCTGAACTCCTGATGCACAGTAGGGCCCGTCCCCGCCTGGAGGCCAGCCTTGGAATTCCAAAAATCTAGGACTTTCAAGGCAAAATAGAACTGGCAAAGTGTTACCTGTGTTTGCAAGAGGGAGCCTGGCAGCTTTGTCAGTTTGTGAAAAGGCAAAGCATCATAGCATCGTTGAGTGTGGTTAGAAACTCTTATATTTGTGGGTGCACATGTTACTGACACACTACTCACACACGTGAACTGTACACTCATGCACATATCACCTGGATGGGCTTTAGGGCCTGAGTGAGATTATGGGTGAATATTACCATCAGCGAGACTTAGGCATGGATTTATTTATTTATTATTATTATTATTTTATTCTATTTATTTGTTTTTTGGTGGTACTGGGGATAGAACCTAGGGCTTTCTACCTCTGGGATATACTCCCAGACCTATTTTATATTTTATTTGGAAACAGGGTCTCACTAAGTTGCCGAGAGCCTCACTAAGTAGCTGAGGCTGGCCTCGAACCTGTGCGATCCTCCTGTCTCAGCCTTCCAAGCACGGGGATTACAAGCGTGCGCCACCACGCCCGGCTAAACACCATGGATTTAGTGCGTCCCTGTGAGACTAAAACCAGGTCCACTGTGTTATGATAAATGCAGAATGGCCTCAGAAGAGCTCGTGGATTCATGTTCAGAGTTGATGTACTTAGGCCAGTCTCATCAGTGGATTGACTGGGTGGTCACTTGGGCAGTCGGAGTGTGGCTGGAGAGGTTGGATGCTGGAGAGCTTGTGGCTTTGTTGCGAGCTGTGCGTGTGTCTTTGAATCTCCTTGCTTGCTTGCTTGCTTGATGGCTCTCTCTCACTGGCTGCTGGCCCCCATGACGTGAGAGCAGATTCCTTGCTCTCTCCTCTCTCTGCTTACCACCATTAAGCCCGAAGCTCTGCAGACCTGGCCTCACGTGCACTGAACACCCACGTTTCCAAAAACTCTGAGCAAATAAATCTTCCTTTATGTGTGTTTATTTGGAAACAGGGTCTCACTAAGTTGCTGAGAGCCTCGCTAAGTAGCTGAGGCTGGCTTTGAATCTGTGCCATCCTCCTGCCTCAGCCTCCCAAGTGCTGAGATTACAAGCATACAACTTCCCTAACTTGTATGGCCAGTACTGGGGATGGAACCTCTCAGCTGCACCTCCAGCCCTATTTTTCATTCTTTATTTTGAAACAGGGTCTCACTGAGTTGCAAAGGGCCTCACTAAGTAGCTGAGTCTGTCTGCAAACCACGGTCCTCCTGTCTCAGCTTCCCAAATGCTGGGATGACAAGCACGCGCCACCACGCCCGGCTGTGGGCAGTCATTTTGGACGACATCAGTGAGAATGTGGACCAAGACCTGCTGTTCCTTCTCTCTCACATTTCATTATCTTTGTTATGAAGTTTGAGGCTGTACTTGTATCTGAGGAGCAGTCTCTGGAACACATCGTCTGAGGAATGAGGTGCATGCTGGGTAGATTTGGAATAGAGACTTGACTCTGTTAAGGTTTTTTTTCTTCTTCTTCTTCTTTTTTTTTTTTTTGTGTGTGTGTGGTACCCAGGTTCCTGGAAACCCTTCTACCTCTGGGCTACACTCCCAGACCTATTTTTATATTTTTATTTGGAAACAGGGTCTCTTAAGCCAGCGAGGCTGGCTTCGAACCTGTGCAATCCTCCTGTCTCCGCCTCCCAAGCGCGGGGATGACAACCGTGTGCCACCACACCTGGCTTTTTCTTCTAATTTTGGACACAGCCTTTCTCCAAGAAAACATGCATTCTGGTCTGTTTTTTTTTTTTTTTTTTTAACCGTAGTTTGAAGGGACTGGGGTATACCCCTAGGAAGGCTAGAGATGGGGGTCTCATTAGGAGAGGGGGTGGACTGTGGAGACGCTCACTGTTCTGTGCATTTAACTTGTATCTTCCACTCCAACCAGACACAAACGACTTATGTTCATTTCCAGGCTCCTGAGATCTTTACTTCTTGCTCAGTTTTAAATTTTATTTTATTTTTTTTACCAAATTCAGGTAAAGAAGAGCTGACGTAAATTCAGTAGGCCCTTTAATCCCTCTAAACAGCAGAGAACCAGCCAGATACCATGGCACACACCTGTAATCCCAGTACTTAAGAGGCTGAGACAGGAGGATCACAGCCTCAGCGCCAGCCTCAACAACTTAGCAAAGAAACCCTCAGCAATTTATCAAGACTCTGTTTGAAAATAAAAAATAAAAGTACTAGGTGGAGGTATGTCTTAGAGATAGAATGCCCCTGGGTTCAAACCCCAGCACCAGAATCAAAAATGGAAGGCAACAGATCCTTACTGAGTAAATAAACATCCTCGCTTTGGGATTGATGTCACTCTTATGCATTCAGATACTTTCAAGAAAATAATCATCTATAATTACTATAGGGCTGAATAACAAGTTTACTTACTGACCTTAAGTATATTGCACATTCAAATTTATTTAACTTTATTTTTCTGTTAAATATAATAAGACCATTCAGATATCCTATCCCTAGTCTTAAGAAACATGATTTGAAAAAATACATTCTGCTATAATATTTGTACGGATAGGGGGAGGAGGTTTGTGAGTGTGCGTGTGTGTGTGTTTGTGTAAAATCTCTATTTAGTTTGATTTGATTTGATCTGTTTATATTTCAGGTGAAATAAAACTTGAGTGTAACAAAGAAAAAGATTTTAAAAAACTCATGAAAGTTGTGCGTTTCCCAGCACAGCTGCTCACGTGGGTACGAGCTCGTCAGCAGCAGGGAGTCACGCAGACAGGTCGACGCGGTCAGGTTGGCTCTCAGTTCCATCTGATTTTCCAGACTCGCCCTTTGCTTGATGAGAAGCCTGTACCTCAGTGGTTGGGATATCCAACAGGTCGAAAACAGCAATCTGTTCACCTTGTCCAGGTCAGTAAGCGTAACGAAGCTTTAGTCTACACGTCCAGGTCAAAAGTTTTAACCCAGCACTCACGGCTAAAATATGAACCTAAGACTTGTACGCGTGTGTGTGTGTGTGTGTGTGTGTGCGTGGTTTTTTTTTTTTTTTAATGCATTTGTATTTCGATTCGCTTTTTTCTTTTTCTTTTTGTGGTACTGAGTTGGAACCCAGTGGCATTTCACATCCAAGCTACACCTCCTGTCCTATTTATTATTCTTTATTTTGAAACATGCTCTCACTAAGTTGTGGAGGCTCTCACTAAGTAGCTGAGGCTGGCCATGAAACTGCGATCCTCCTATCTCAGCCTCCCAATGTATTTCTTTTTTTTTGGGGGGGGGGGATCTGGAGGTGAAACCCAGGGGCATTCAACCTCCGAGCTCCACCCCCAGCCCTATTTTTTATTCTTTATTTTGAAACAGGGTCTCACTGAGTTGCAGAGGGCCTCGCTAAGTAGCTGAGGCTGTCCGTGAACTGTGATCCTCAGGTCTCAGCCTGCCAAATGCTGGGATTCCAAGTGTGCGCCACCACACCTGGCTTATTTTAATTAATTAATTAATTAATTTATTTATTTATTTATTTATTTTTGGTGGTACTCGGGGTGGAACCCAGGGCTTTCTACCTCTGGGCTACACTCCCAGACCTATTTTTTTTTCTGTATTTTGAAACAGGGTCTCACTGAGTTGCAGAGGGCCTCACTAAGTAGCTGAGGCTGGCTGCAAACTGCGATCCTCCCGTCTCAGCCTCCCGAATGCTGGGATGACAAGCGTGCGCCACCACACCCAGCTCCAAAGTATTTCATATCTTAAACATTCTCTGTTTGAGGCATCCTGTGGCAGTGTCTTCCTGTATTCAGGGGGTGGTCCCCTAACCATTTGTAAAAATTTTACTCAGCATCCCTCTGTGGTGTGCCGTTCGACATCCTTAAGGGATTTAGGTCTTTTAAAACAGAAACAAAAGACATTTTCCCCCAGGCCTGTCATCCTAGTACTGGGGAGGCTGAGGCAGGAGGATCACAACTTCAAGGATAGCCTCAGCAATTTATTTTCAAAATAAAAAATAAAATCCGAACATGGTGGCGCACGCTTGTAATGCCAGCATTTGGGAGGCTGAGATGGGAGGGTCACGGTTCGAGGCCAGCCTCAGCTACTTAATGAGGTCCTTTGCAATTCAGTGAGACCCTTTTTCAAAATAAAGAATAAAAATAGGGCTGGGGGTGTAGGTCAGAGGTAGAATGCCCCTGGGTTCCATTCCCAGTACCACAAAAATAAATAAATAAATAAATAAATAAATAAATAAATAAATAAATAAAATAAATAATAGGGCTGGGGTTATGGCTTGGAGGTAGATATGCCTCTGGGTTTATTTTCTTTCTTTTTTGTATGTGGTACTGGGGGTGGAACCCAGGGGCTTTCTACCTCCGGGCTGTACTCCCAGACCTATTTTATATTTTTATTTGGAAACAGGGTCTCACTGAGTTGCTGAGAGCCTCACTCAGTAGCTGAGATGCCTCTGGGTTTAACCTTCAGGACCAAAATAAGTAGGAATTATTTAAATCTGTACAGGAGCACGCAAGATTCCAAATGTCCTGCCCTTCCCTGAGAGCCACATGTTTTCAACTGATAAAATGTTCCGAGGCTGTTGCAGTAACAGACAGGGTACAAAATTAAAGAACAGGGTAAAAAGAAAAGAAATCTGTTCTTCCTGGAAAAAGCTATTTGTGAGATAAAGCAGATGTGAATCGTTTTCGGCCCCAGGTCCCCTTGTGTCCGTAGAGTCACTATGGAATAGCTCCTTCCCGCAAACTGTACAGCACCCACTTGCTATTCCTGGCACGGACCATCTCCACGTTTATGGGTGCAGGGTCAATTTATCATAAATAGATCCTCTGGGGCAAATCACCCAAGAAAACTTGGGAAATTATGATTTTTCTCTCTTTTGAATTATGAGAAGTGTAAAATCATAAAAACATCCTCATGAGGCTTTTGGGAAACAGATCACCCAGTCATCTTTGGGGGGAGCGTAAAATGCCTTTCCAGGAGCCAGCAGGCAGGGACCTGACGTTCGCAAGGATGTCACAGAAATGTGTTAGCATGCCAAAGAGGCTTGTTCTTCAATCCGAAAACAGCGGTAATCCCAGCATTCGGGAGGCTGAGACCGGAGGATCACGGTTCGCGGCCAGCCTCAGCTACTTCGCGAGGCCCTCTGCAACTCAGTGAGACCCTGTTTCAATATAAAGAATAAAAAATAGGGCTGGGGGTGGAGCTCAGAGGTTGAATGCCCCTGGGTTCTATCCTTGGAACAACAACAACAACAAAAAAAAAAAATCAAAAGATTAAAAAATAGGGCTGGGGGTGTCCCTCAGAGGTAAAATGCCCCTGTGTTCGAGCCCCAGTACTGAAAAAACAGAAAACAGCGAAGAAAGAGGGAGGTGGGGAGAAAGGAGAGTAAATGGGAGACAGAAAACCTTAAACATAAGAGTTTATGCAGTCGGAGGAGGGTACAAACTTGCTACCTCGTGTACAATGTTTTCTCAACTAAAAGAACCTTTTTTTTTTTGGTGGTACTGGGGTTCCTGAAAACCCTTCTCCCTCCGGGCTACACTCCCAGACCTATTTTGCATTTTTTTATTTGGAAACAGGGTCTCTTAAGCGCGCTGGCTTTAAACCTGTGCCATCCTCTTGTCTCCGCCTCCCAAGCGTGGGGATTACAAGCGTGCGCCGCCACGCCCGGCAAAAAAAAGTACATTTTTGATGTGCATTGGTCAAATAAGTCCTAGGGAGCCGGGCGTGATGGCGCGCGCTTGTAATCCCAGCATTTGGGAGGCTGAGATAGGAGGATCCAGGTTTGTGGCCTTCTAGACCCTGTTTCAAAATAAAGAATAAAAATAAGGCTGAGGGTGTCACTCGGAGGTAGAATGCCCCTGGGCTTCATCCCCAGTACCACAAAAATACCACAAAAATAAATAAGTTCTAAAGGTGGTAGGAATAAAACTATGGCCTCGGTTTCAGTCAGCGGGCCCAGCTGGGCATGGTGGCGCAGTTCTGAAATCCCAGTACTTGGGAGGCTGAGTCAATAGGTCCTCGGGTTCTGGGCCAGCCTCAGATACTTAGTTAGACCCTCAGCTACTTTAGTGAGAAATCACTTCAAAATGAAAAAAATAAATAAGGTAGGGCAGAGATGTAGCTCAGAGGTGGGTTGCCCTTGGGTTAAATCCCCAGTACAAAATAAATAAAAGTATCAGGTCTGTTTCCTACCGTCGATGCAGGGACCGGTTTTCTACAGTGAAGGCTCATGGCTACTGAGGTTTCCTCAGGCTGCTGAATACGGACTGGGGTCCCCTCTCATGCACGGCACCTTGATTCCCAGATAGAAAACCCATAATGGATGACCAAGTTGTGTTCCACGCCAGCGCCCTCAGCCCCAATGTAATGGCATCTGGAGGTGAGGCCTTTGAGGGAGGAAGTTAGGGTAGGTTGGGGGTCGTAGGGCCCCCCACCTTCGTGTGGAATTAATGGCTCAACCAGAAGAGGCAGAACTTGTTTTCTTTTTTTTTTTTCTTAAAAAGCATATCTTATATATTTATTCCTAAGTTAAAATCTGAGAATATAAGTTTTATTTATTTTTTTATTATTTATTTTTTTAAATTGGTGCATTGTAGTCATATATCAATCACATTGGAGTACAAGACTTGAGAGGATATACAAGCACACGTCATCCCATTAGCCCTCATCCAGCCCCCATCCCATTCCCTCCACCCCCCCTCGATCCCATGCTTGTTTGGTGATTAACTTTGATACATTTGTTTATGTACCTCCTGCTTTTTAAAGAGGCTCCGTCCTCCCCTATTCCATACCCTCTGATTGGTCACCTTAGTTGCTTCACTATAGGGCCCTTTCTATAGCTCGACCTCTTCCTGTTGCCCCTTTCCTCCTAGTTATTGCTGATTAGGGGAAGCATCTGGTTTTAATTTTCTGCGATATTTCTCTGTGCATGCCGTGTTGCAAGTACCGATCCCACTCTTGATGGCCCCAATTGTAGCTTGGCTACCCGGTGGACTGATCCAGACCTCGCTGGCTCAAGCAGCGGCCTTGCCTCAAGGCAGGCTCCGATGCCGGCCATTGGCCCCAGCACCGGCCTAACCCCTCGGCAGGCTCCAATCCCAGCCTCGGAGGCCCCAGTAGCGGCCTTGCCTCCTGTCAGGCTCCGATGCCGGCCGTAGAACTTGTTTTCTGTGTCTCTGTCCCTGTCTCTTTCTCTCCACCATTTGAAGACACAGGAAGGAGACATCTGCCTGCAAGCCAGGGAGGAGCCCTTGCAGGGAGCAAATTTAGTTGATACCTTTTCTTTTGGGATTCCAGCATGCAGAACTGGTAGAAATAAATTTATATTGCTTAAGCCACCAAGCTCATGGTATTTGGTTGTAGGAGCTCAAACAGATACAGCAAATTCAGTATTATATATATATATAAATATATACATAAAATATATAATATATATTATATATAATATGTATAATATATATTATATATAATATGTATATATTTATATATATTATATAATATGTATATATTTATATATTATATATAATATGTATATATTTATATATTATATATTTATATATAATATGTACATGTTATATATTTATATATTATACGCATATATGTATATATTTATATATATTATATATATTCCCAGCTGAAAACCGAATAATTGATGACCAAGTTGTGCCCCACAACAATGCCTTCAGCCCCAATGTAATGGGGTTACAATCAATACAAAATTATATATATATAAAAATTATATACATAATTTTAATATCTATTTATATATTTTATATATTTTTATATTTATATTTATAAATTTATATAATATTTTTATATATAATTTTTTTCTGATGCAAAGCACAGATCAGCACCAACTAGGTTTGTGGATCAAACCTAGGCCTCATTGTTCTTAGGTAGACATGTCTTTGCAGGGTCATCAACATCTCTGTGAGTCCCCTAAATAACTACCACACAGCCCTCAAAGCCTGTGAGTCACATCCTGAGTTCTGTCAATACCACATCCATATTTTATAACATATTCTTTTTTTTTTTTTTTTTTTTTTTGGTGGTACTGGGGTTCCTGGAAGCCCGTCTATCTCCGGGCTACACTCCTAGACCTATTTTATTTTTGGAAACAGGGTCTCCTACTCCTGTCTCTGCCTCCCAAGCGCAGGGATTACAAGTGTGCGCCACCACGCCTGGCCTAACATATTCTTTTTGTAATAGTGTCCCGGAAGAATATTTTCCAATGTTTTTAGTTTCCGGAACACAAGTTTAAAAGCTGAAAACTCTGCCTGGCGTGGTGGCACACACTTGTAATCCCTGCGCTTGGGAGGTGGAGACAGGAGGATCGCGCAGGTTTGAAGCCAGCTGCGCAGGCTTAAGAGACCCTGTTTCCAAAAATAAAAAACTATAAAATACGTCTGGTAGTGTAGCCTGGAGGTAGAAGGGTTTCATCCCTAGTACCACTAATAATAATAATAATAATAATAATAATAATAATAATAATAATAATAATAATAGGCTGAAAACTCTTGTGGGTCACCTGCTTTTCAGAGTATTCCAGAGCCTGACTGGGTATGTTCTCAAATTATTTCTGGTCAGAGGGGAAGAAAGAGGAAATGGCTGATATGGTGGAAGAGGGAGAAACCACTCGTTTTGATAAAGTCACAAGCAAATTGGGACACTAGAAGGACCGCACCGTCGTTTGACAGTACTAATTTTTCTGCAGTCTATAACAGAACAATTGATGTTAGAAAAATTTCTTAAAGGTACAGTAAACAGCGAGGTGTTTGTACTTAGCCTCCCCCCCCTCTGTAATTTATGGCAAGCAGCAATTGATTTCTATAATTAGCTTTACACTTCTATGATTAGGCAAAGAGTGTTTTAGGCCAGGTACTGCCAGGAGCTGTATCCTTCCAGTGGTCGTAACTTGTTTTAATAACTGAAAAAATAATCATAAAAAAAGAAACAAAACAATTTAAGGGTTTGGTTTTCTGGTTGAGTGAAGTATCCAAAGAGGGGATGTGGTGTCACTGCTTAGGACTGGCTTTGAATTAATTTTAATACTAGTTGAAAGTGGAATCTGAGAAAGTTTAGCTTTGCCCAAGCAGAACATGACTCTATCCTTAATCCATTTCAACCACTCCCACCAATTAACTGTGGCAGGGAGGGGAGGCCCAGGGCATAAGCCACTAATTAAGCAGTTGAGCCTGTGGAGTACAAAATTAATGCATCCTACTTGTGTTATGAGCTCTTAGTTACATTTTTATTCATAAACTCGCGTAACCCCATAGAACAGCCGTCTCCCCCAAGTATTTGTCCTTGACAGGAACAGACGAGATTTTTAATCTCAATCAAAATATCACTTTGTAATGTGTGTTTATAACATCGAGACTGAATCCCCAAGTCCATTGAACTTCAACAGCGATAGGTGTCTCTAAAAATATAAAACAGCTACCTTAAGTTCTCTTTCCATTAATGAGAGTGAAATGTACTTACTTTTATTTTTATTTTTCAATTTTGGCTCAACTGCGGTCAGACTAAGAAAGTAATGATTTTGTAAAGTTGATAGAAATTGAATGGTATATGTGCAAAAAACATTATTATTATTATTATTATTATTATTATTATTATTATTATTATTATTATTATTTTGGTGGTACTGAGGATGGAACCCAGGGGCCTCCTACCTCCGGGCTACACTCCCAGACCTATTTTATATTTTATTTAGAAACAGGGTCTCTTAAGCCAGGCTGGCTTCGAATCTGCGTGGTCCTCCTGTCTCAGCCTCCCAAGAGGGGGGATGACAAGTGTGCGCCACCACCCCCGGCTCAAAAACCATTTTCTTTAAACATTAAAGTTGTTAGCACAGCGTGCATAGTGGCACATGCTTATAACCCCAACATTTGAGAGGCTGAGACCGGAGGATCACGGTTCACGGCCAGCCTCAGCTACTTAGTGAGGCCCTCTGCAACTCAGTGAGACCCTGTTTCAAAACTAAAAAGACCAGCCGGGCATGGTGGCGCACGCTTGTCATCCCAGCATTGGGGAGGCAGAGACAGGAGGATCGCGGTTCGAGGCAGCCTCAGCTACTTAGTGAGGCCCTCTGCAACTCAGTGAGACCCTGTTTCAAAATAAAGAATAAAAACTAGGGCAGGGGGTGTCACTCAAGGTAGAATGCCCCTGGGTTCCATCCCCAGTACCGCAAAGAAATAAAAAAATAAAATGAAAGAAGACTAAAAAATAGAGCTGGGGGGACATATCTTGGAGGTACAGTGCCCCTGGATTCCATCCCCAGTAACTAACACACACACACACACACACACACACACACACACACACACACACACTGTTAGCACAAATTCTCAAGGATTTAATAAGGAGAGATTTTCTTGCACAAACTTCCATTGATGCTAAGTACACATGTGAAATCCTCTGTACCAATCTCAGCATCACGTGTGAGGAGGGGAGGGAGTGGGAAGGGATCCTCTGGTTCAAAGTCACCAAGTGCGTGAGCATGGGTGTCCCTGTCACTTGGAACTATGTTATGACGTGAGGCCGTGATGCACCGCTAACAGCGTAGGGGGGACCGAGATTCCAAAAGATCCTCGTGGATGGCGCGACTCATATGGTCTTGAACGCAAAAGGTTTCTGAGTCGCCGGGCGTGGCGGCACACGCCTGTGATCCCCGCGCTTGGGAGGCTGAGACAGGAGGATCGCGCAGGTTCGAAGCCAGCCTCAGCTACTGAGTGAGGCTCTCGGCAACTTAGGGAGACCTTGTTTTCAAATAAAATATAAAAGAGGTCTGGGAGTATGGCCCGGAGGTAAAAGACTCCTGGGTTGCATCACTAGTACCATTAAAAAAAAAAAAAAAAAAAAAAAAAGGTTTCTGAGTCAACCCATTTTGTGTCAGATGGATCCTGCCAGGCAGGGCGTATCACGTGTTGGAAAGCACACCTCTAGGCCGCTCTCGGAGCCATCATTAGCCCCTTAGATGTTTGAAATCCAAGCCAAAGCCTGTCCCCTCACCCGACGCCTTTCCCATCTGTAGATGGTTCCCACTGATAATTCTCAAAGGTGTTAGTCTTCTCCGAAAACCAGAATGCGGAGGATAGCAGAAATGTATGATTTAGGTGGTGTCCCATCCCTGAGGCTCCGTCCTGCAGAGCCCCAGGAAAGAAGACACAGACGCCGAGTCTGCTGATGATGCTTCCTCTTTAATGCTTCCCCTTCAATGCGCACAGCAGGCAAATATATATCAGTCTCATAACCCCTCCCTCATCACCCCACCAACCCCAAGCTTCCCGCAGCTAGGGCATGCGCGTTTCTAACCCTCTCATAGGCGGGCTGGTGGTAGCACGAGGCACTGCGTCACTGATCAACCGTAGGGCGCCTGATAGGGCTCGCTGCGCAGGCTCAGGGCACCGCCAGCCTCGTGAGCCTCGTGACTTGGCTGCATGCCTAGGCGCCATCTTGAGCCACCGCCCCATCCCGGTCTAGCCGAGCGGGCCCCGACAAGGTGGTAGTCAACTCAGTTCTACAACTTTCTGTTTTTGCTTTGAGCGTGGATTTTAGGTCACAGATTAGGGCCTCACGGAGGAATCCCCATTTTATTTATGTCAATGCTCTCTAAGAATCTTGTTCAGAAAAGAGAGGTAGAGAGACGCTGCCAGTCTTCACTGGTAGGCGCGTGGGAATGCCAAGCCACGCGGCTGCTACGGATGCTGTATGTTTAACCATGGCAAGCGCCACTGGTGTTTATCCTAGTGATCAGAGTTCGGAATGAAAACATGTTCTGTTAGCTGAGGAAATGCTCATTCTCTGCCCACCTTGGGTTTAAATCTTTGCTCGTAACTCTGTTTTCTTTGCTGATTCCCTCTCTCCTTCCTCGAGATTTAGGAATGAGGCGCAGGCATGAGCGTGAAGGGCTGTGTGGACCAGGAACGCAGCTGGACGGGACTTTCTTCTATTGTTTATTTTTTTGTTTGTTTTTGTTTTTTCATTTTTCCTCCCAGTGAATGAAGTGGTCAAGAGCCCGTGTTTACCAAGTGGCATTTGCTAGAGTGTGAATCCCTCAGTGTGTCTGTGTCTTACTGCTCCTTAAAAAAATTGCAGCCAGGCATGGTAGAGCACGCTTGTCATCCCAGCATTTTGGAGGCTGAGACAGGAGGATGGTGGTTCAAGGCCAGCCCCAGCTACTTAGTGAGCCCCTTTGCAACTCAGTGAGACCCTATTTCAAAATAAAGAATAAAAAATAGAGCTGGAGGTGTAGCTCAGTGGTATAATGCCCTGGGTTCCATCCACAGTACCACATCAGAAGAAGGAGGAGGAGAAGGAGAAGGAGGAGGAGGAGGAGGAGAAGGAAGAGAAGGAAGAGAAGGAGAAGAAGGAGAAGGAGAAGGAGAAGAAGAAGAAGAAGAAGAAGAAGAAGAAGAAGAAGAAGAAGAAGAAGAAGAATCATCAACTATGAGCTGGACATGGCAGAACACACCTGTAATCCTAGCATTAGGGAGGCTGATACAGTAGGATTGTGGTTCGCAGACAGCCTCAGCTACTTAGTGAGGCCCTCTGCAACTCAGCGAGACCCTGTTTCAAAATAAAGAATAGGGTCGGCGCTGTCGCTTGGAGGTAGAATGCCCCTGAGTTCCATCCCCAGTACCGCAAAAAAATAAAAATAAAAAATAAATGCAAATTTAGAGGGTTATGTTACAGTGCTTGAAGTCAGAATTGCAGCTAAGCTATCATGAAATCAGTACGTTTTTATTCAGCCTGAGGACTGTAAAGGAAAATTCTTTTATTTGCCTTTTTCAGCTTCGAGGGTCCACCTACATGGCCCCACTGCAGGGAAGAGGCTTTGTTTAGGAATAAAACCTGGACGGAGGCATCTGACCATGGGATAGAGCTCATGAGAGTCATAAGCCCATCTCCTTATAAGCTTGGGGGCTTTTTATGGGGCAAGGAATGGGGGGAGGGTTCAGGAGTAGCCGTGTAAGCCACAGGTTGATGGGAGGGTGGCCAGATCATCTGGGGCAGAGCAGCGATCAGGGGTCATTTATCTTTCTTTGTTCTTTTGTTTTGGGTCCTCCTTCAGCATGACCTCATAACCAGACCTCACAATCAGACTTCTAGTGCCCACACCAAAATCCTTAATATAACCACATATGCAAAGTTCTTTTTGCTGCGTAAGGTCACGTTTATTTATTTATTTATTTATTTATTTATTTATTTATTTATTTATTTTATTGGGTGGTGCTAGGGATGGAACCCAGAAGCATTCTACCTCTGAGCTACACTCCCAGCCCTATTTTTTTTTTTTTTTTTTTTTTTTTGTTGGTCTGGGGATGGAACCCGGGAGCATTTGACCTCTGAGCGACACCCCCTGCCCTAGTTATTTTATTCTTTAATTTGAAACAGGGTCTCACTGAGTTGCGGAGGGCCTCACTAAGTAGCTGAGGCTGTCCGCGAACCACGATCCTCCGGTCTCAGCCTCCCGAATGCTGGGATTACAAGCGTGCGCCACCACACCCGGCTCCCAGCCCTATTTTTTATTCTTTTTTTTTGAAACAAGGTTTCACTGAGTTGCAGAGGGCCTCACTGACTAGCTGAGGCTGGCTGTGAACCGCGATCCTCCTGTCTCAGCCTCCCGAATGCTGGGATGACAAGCATGGGCCACCACGCCTGGCCTAAAGTCACATTTTGACGGAATATATAATGAGGATGTCTTTGGGAGCCTCTATTCTGCTTGCTTGTTATGGTTAGGTGTAGGATGTCTCCTGGCGCACTCCTATACGAATGTTCAGAGTTGAGGTAATGAAGCCACGAGGGTTGTGATCTCATCAATGGATGAATTGTGATGGATGACTGGGTGGTCACCAAGCCAGGTGGGGTGTGTCTGGAGAAGCTGGGTCCCTGGGGCTGTGGCCTTGGGGACTGTGTTTGTGTCTTTGAGACCCCTTGTTGGCCATGTTCTCTCTTGCTTCTGGCCTCTGTGGTGTGGGAACAGACCCCTTGCTCTCTCCCTCTCTCTACCTCTCGCCACCGCCATGGCCTGAACTCCTCTGCAGACCTGGCCTCACATGGACTAAACCTCTAACTATCCATAAATTGTGGGCAAATTTTTCTTTCTCTGTGTTGTGTGACCCATTGTTTTGGATAATAGCAGGAAGAATGTTGACCAAGATACCACTATACTCAGTGAAACAAAAAAGCCATTTGAAGTTGGGTTTAGGAATTAGAGGATAATAAATATTTTCCTTGAGAAGAGCCACAGGCTATAGGTCATAAAATCTAATAGTAATGGCCGTGAATTCCTTTTCCAATGGGACTATTTATCAAGTCTCCTAAGGAAGAAATAGATGGGGCAGATTGATCTACTGAGCTGTCTGAGCAAACACCCTGGAGGGAGTGACCCAACGGCATTATGTCAAGGTGGGTACAGGAGAATTACTTCCCTTGGCCAGAGGATAGATGATAATGGATACAATTTGAGATAGAAACTGTGAGCCTGTGCCATTTGACCAGTTAGCCATAACTCTGCAAAACTTTACAAAAAAAATTTTTTTAAGTTTCAAATAACTACCCTATTAAAGTAGAATTATTTGTTTATTTATTTATTTATTTATTTATTTATTTATTTTGGTACGGGCGTGTGTGGAACCCAACTACCTCTGTGCTACACTTCTAGACCTATTTTATATTTTATTTGGAAACAAGGTCTCGCTAAGTTGCTGGGAGCCTCATTAAGTAGCTGAGGCTGGCTTCGAACCTGTGTGATTCTCTTGTCTCAGCCTCCCAAGCGCTGGGATTACAAGTGTGCGCCACCACGCCCAACAAAGTAGAATAATTTAAGATGCAGAATTTGACAAAATAATTAAAATAAATCCAGGCATGGCGGCACATGCTTGTAATCCCAGTACTTGGGAGGCTGAAACAGGAGAATTATAGGTTTGTGGCCAGCCTCAGCTACTTTATGAGGTTCTCAACAACTTAATGAAACCCTGTTTCAAAATAAAGAATAAGAAATAGGGCTAGGGTAGAATGTCAGAGGTAGAATGTCCTTGGGTTTAATTCCCAGTAAAACATACACATACACACATAAAATAGTAATAATAATAATAATAATAATAATAATAATCATAATAAGGCACCAAATGATTCTGATCAATAGATTTAGGGGGAAAAGGGAAGATAATGATTAGAATTGAGAGTATGGAAAAAGGAAAGTCCATAGGTGCCCTGAGGGTTGGATATGCTGGAATGAAATTGGGACCACTGAGCTCGGCCCCTAGAGAGGAAGTTGAGTTAGAAATGTCAGAGCCAGTGATTTTTTTCTACTACTTCCAATGTTGCCCTCTGGCTATTGATTGAAATTTAGACATACATTCTATTGAAAAGGAAGAATCTAGCAACTTTAAAAGTAAAATGTCAGCCAGGCGTGGTGGCGCAGGCTTGTAATCCCCATTCTTGGGAGGCGGAGACAGGAGGATCATGCAGGTTTGAAGCCAACAGCTGGCTTAAGAGACCCTGTTTCCAAATAAAAATATAAAATAGGTCTGGGAGTGTAGCCCAGAGGTAGAAGGGCTTCCAGGAGCCCCAGTACTACCACCAGAAAAAAACAAAAATTGTCCCATACAGGGAGAATTGCATACAATTTGATGTGAAAATCAAGCCAACCAAGAAGTTCCAAGACACATAAGGATCTTCACGTTTCTAAAATAACATACCAGGGCATTTTCCCTACTTAAGATTTAAATGGGAAAATAATGAGTTGACTTGACTAATTGTCCCCATGTTTATTTCTGCAAGAGATTAAAAGCCTTAAGTTATAATTAAATCTACAATGGAAGTTCACATCAGCAGATATCACTGCTGTCGGCCACCTGATGTTCACTAAAGTGAGATTCACGTGAAACATGGCAAAGGCTTCTTTTCTAATTATACCCGAGTAGAAGAGAAAAGATTTCTTCATTTCCCCTGCTCATCAGTATTTATAGGTACTCAGTATTTAATCATGAAAAGAAAATGTACTCTCTGTATAGGGCTAATTAAACATGGGTGTTTCCTTTGGCATTCTCCCTGCTGTCATAAAAAACACCTGACCACCACAACTTAGAGGAGGGGAGATATATTTGCTCACAATTTCTTGGTGATTTCAGGGTTCAGTCCATGTTAGGCTGGGTCTGCATATCTCAGGGGATGGAGGTGGGGAGCCTGCCCTGCGATGTCTGGAATCTTGTGTCACCTGGAGTCTTCCGATGTCTCTGCTTCTGGCTTCCAGGGTTCTGCTTCCTGTCCCCACTGTGGGAGGGACCCGACCTATCAGTCACCACCTAGTACATTCATTACAGTGGACCTATCTGCAGATGAGATTATAACCCTCATGACTTAGCTGGGCGTGGTGGCGCACGCTTGTAATCCCAGCACTTGGGAGGCGGAGACAGGAGGATCCTGCAGGTCCGAAGCCAACCTCAGCTATGTAGTGAGACCCTGTTTCTATATAAAATATAAAATTGGTCTGGGAGTATAGTCCAGGGGTAGAAAGCCCCTGAGTTCCATCCCCAGTACCACACACACACACACACACACACACACACACACACACACACATAACCCTCATGACTTAAATATGTAGGCTCTATAAATTAATAAATGAGATCTTCAGGGGACACTCTATATGTAAACCATAAAAATGGGGATGGCAAGTAAGGAAACACTTTGCTTCAGGGACTAAATCTAGTATCAGTCACTTGAAGGAAGACCAAAACTGGGAGAGGCCCTGGTAGCTGCAGAAACCTAAGGTTATCATAAGCAACGTTTTCCCCTCCGTCCTTTGAATGAGCAGTGTTTGACTCCATATGTGAGTGCCCTTGTTGTTTACACAGTGTCCAGACTATGTCTTCTTGAGTACTTCTTCACGTGTATTTATGCCCCTGAGAAATGGCCCACCCTTCCGAGCTAGCCGCCCTACCCGTGTTCCTGGGCAGCAGCTCCTCACTGGAGTGCCTCGTTAACCAGAAAGATCGAATGGCGTCCATCAGCCTTGGAATGCTCCAGTGGCACTTAACTCCGGCTCGCTGTTTTATTAGAACTTTGTTATGACGAGGAATTAAAACACGGGAACATGAGAGCGGGGCAGATGTAGCGCAGCGGGATGCTCGGCATTCTGTCCATGCCACGGGGCAATCCTGACAACCAAATGGAATCTGCCAGCATGGCACTTGCTCCGTGAGAGCCACAGCTTGGCTTTCAGGAGTGTGCCCTGCATGCAGAAAGGACGTGTGACTTTGTCGTCGGCTTCATAAGGACTAATTTTTTTTTTCCATGCACGAGAGCAAAGCCCCGTCTCATTGTTTTTACAGTAGAGCTGTGTGTTTATAGCCCTACTAAAATAAGTAGAACTTTACAAATTACCCAAAATGCGGTTTTAGTATGCACAACAAACTATGAAGAGCCACGTGTCGATTCAGTCTTTAGAATTTAATACTATTCGCCGGGCATGGTGATGCACGCTTGTAATCCCAGCATTTGGGAGGCTGAGGCAGGAGGATCATAGTTCAAGGATAGCCTCAGCTACTTAGTGAGGTCCTTTGTAACTCAGTGAAACCGTGTTTCAAAATTAAGAATAAGCCGGGTGTGATGGCGCACACTTGTAATCCCCGGGCTCGGGAGGCAGAGACAGGAGGATCGCACAGGTTCGAAGCCAGCCTTGCTGGCTTACGAGACCCTGTTTACAAGTTTAAAAAGTATAAAAAAATAGGTCTTGGAGTGTAGCCCAGAAATAGAAGGGCATCCAGTAACCCCAGTACCACCGAAATAAAGAATAAAAAAATAGGGCTAAGGGTGTAGCTCAGAGGTAGAATGCCCCTAGGTTCCATCCCCAGTATGGCAAATAAAATCAAGAATTCTTTGCCATTAAAAAATAAGAGAGAGAATTTAAGACTATTCAAGGTGGGCGTGGTGGTGCACACCAGTATTTGGTAGGCTGAGAGAGGAGGATCGCAGGTTCAAGGCCAGCCTTAGCAAATTAGTGAGGTCCTCTCCAACTTAATGAGATCCTGTTTCCATATATATATATGGAGTGTAATCCCCGTGCTTGGGAGGTGGAGACAGGAGGATTGCGCAGGTTCAAAGCCAAGAGACCCTGTTTCCAAATAAAAGTATAAAATAGGTCTGGGAGTATAGCCCAGAGGTAGAAGGGTTTCCAGGAACCCCAGTACCACCAAAAAATAAGTAAATAAAATAAATAAGATCTTGAGTGTAGCTCAGAAATAGAATGCCCCTGGTTCAATCTCCAAACACACACACACACACACACACACACACACACACACACACACACACACACCAATATTTAGCACATGAATTGACCCCAACATTGGGCTTTGGACGGGTAGATGTCATGTAAAACACTGGACCACAGTAATGAAAGACATCAGCTGGATACCCAAAGACATGAAAATAGAAGATAGATCATGAAGGGAAAAGATAAAGGCTGGGCGTGGTGGCACCCGCTGGTCATCCCGGCATTTCGGAGGCTGAGACACGGTTCCAGGACTCACTAAGCAGCTGAGGCCCTTTGCCAGCTCAGTGAGACCCTGTTTCCAAATAAAGGATAAAAAATAGGGCTGGGGGTGTAGCTTGGAGATAGAATGCCCCTGGGCTCCACCCCTAGTACAAAAACAAAAAATAGGATAAGGTGCTATATTATAGGACCGGAGTTTGAGGATGTTTCCTGCGGGCAAAAAAAAAAAAAAAAAAAAAAACACAGAAAAAAAAAAAAAAAGCAACAGTGGCCAGAGATAGGAATTCTGGTGCTAAAATTTCTGTGCCAAGGGCTTCCCAAATAGCAGCAAGGACCAGCAGGGAGAGGGGATCTTTGGCGCTGTCAATGTGCTAAGATGTCCGTGGAATGGATGCTCAGAACAGGTCACTGATTCTGTCAGAGATAGGAAAATGGAAACATAAGTCAGATGGGAAAATAAGTCAGATGGCGGCGTGACAAAGAGGGCCAGGGACTGAGACTGGGGACCGTGGGAGGTTTAGTGGCTGGTGGCTAGAATGCCCACGTGATATAACGTGACATATTACCATTGCAATCAGCGCAGCATTGACATTTTCGCAGCGTTCGGATGAAGTGATATTTGTTTGCTGTGGTACCCTATCAAAGTCAATTACTGTTTTCTTTTCTTTTTTTGTTTTTGTTTTTGGTGGTACTGGGGGTGGAACTCAGAGGCTTTCTACTTCCAGGCTATACTCCCAGACCTATTTTATATTTTTTTAATTTGGAAGCAGGGTCTCACTAAGTTGCTGAGAGCCTCAATGACTGTTTTCTGAACCGGTCTGGCTCCAGATTGCCAAGAGAGTAAAGCGTAAACCTCCATATGGGCGTTAAGGCAGGAGGCATGACCTACAGAATGCTGTGTGGTGCTGGGTTCATCTCGCCTGAGAAGTGCTCGTTGTGGGTTCCTGGGCCCCACGTGGTATATTGCACTGGAAGACACGGGGTTTGCGTGCCGCTGTTCGCCACTGGCAGCGGACGTCCCATGGTGGAGGGTTCCAACCCTTACAGTAAGGCCATGTTTACTGGAGACAAGGCAGGGTTGCTGAAGCCAGTGATTATAATTGAATTGTGGTTCCTTCTCTCGTAACTTGAGTTATACCATTGGCGTTAAAAGTCTGAATCTCTGGGTAAGTGGTGGTTTCAACATTCACATATCATGTGACACCTTAAAAACTTCTGTTGTGTTTTCAATGGTTTCTTTTAGCTAGCTGAGACCTATTATTTTATTTTATTTTATTTTATTTTATTTTATTTTATTTTACTTTTTGTGGTACTGAGGATGGAACCCAGGGGCGTTCTACCTCTGAGCGACAAGTCCTATTTTTTATTCTTTATTTGTATTTACTTATGTATTTATTTATGGTATTTATGCATGTGTATGTATGTATGTATGTATGTATGTATGTATTTTGTGGTTCTGGGGATAGAACCCAGGGGTATTCTACCTCTGAGTGACAACCCCAGCCCTATATTTTTTTTCTTTATTTTGAAACAGGGTCTCACTGTGTTGCGGAGGGCCTCACTAAGGAGCTGAGGCTGGCTGCAAACTGCGATCCTCCTGTCTCAGCCTCCAGAATGCTGGGATTACAAGCATGCACCACACACCTGGCCAAAGAGTATATTTTTTTTTATTGGCTTTTGTTCATACATGTAAGTTTCAACTTTCAATAATAAAGTTTAATAAATTTGATTCCTTACATTGTTTACATTTTGCTCAGGTCTACAGGCTTACAAAACATGACGGGGATTCCATTGACTTTATTACCTGGTGCCATGGTACAGAAGGAGGAGGGAGCTAATTAAGTAACATAACATACCTTCAAAAATTATGAGCCGGGTGTGGTGCCGCAGGCTTGTAATCCCAGCATTTGGGAGGCTGAGACAGGAGGATTGCGGTTTGAGGACAGCCTCAGCTATGACTTAGTGAGGCCCTCTGCAACTCAGTGAGATCCTGTTTCCAAATAAAGAATAAAAATATAGGGCTGGAGGTGGTAGAATACCCCTGGGTTCCATCCCCAGTGCTGCAAAACATATTAAATTATATATTAAAAATTAAATTTTAGACAGCACAGCATATTTGGCACTGTTCATTAATACAGTAGCTCAGACACAGGCCTTCTTAAGACTGTCACCACGCATCAGAATTTGCTATTCACATCCGGGCACGGTGGCGCACACTTGTCATCCCAGCATCCTGGAGGTGAGACAGGAGGACGGCGGTTCGCCGACAGCCTCAGTTACTTAGCGAGGCCCTCTGCAACTCAGTGAGACCCTGTTTCAAAATAAAGAATAGAAAGTAGGGCTGGGGTGGAGCTCAGAGGTTGAATGCCCCTGGGTTCCATCCTCAGTACTGCAAAAGAAAGAGAGAAAGAAAGAAAGAGAACTTGCTATTTATATTACAACCAGCTTTTAAACTTTATAACAGTAACCAATTAGTTTTAAGAAGCAACACACCCAAGAGTTGGGCACAGCAAGGTCTCCCTAAGTTGCTGGGGGTATCACTAAGCTGCTGAGGCTGGCCTTGAACCAGTGATCCCCTTGTCTCAGCCTCCCAGCTGCTGGGATTATAGGCGTGAGTTACCACACCCAGATAACTTCCTCATAAAATCAGTAGCTTCCTATACCCGAAAATAAACTAGACCCAACCATATATATATATATTTTATTTATTTATTGCGGTACTGGGGTTCCTGGAAGCCCTTCTACCTCCGGGCTACACTCCCAGACCTATTTTATATTTTATTTATTTATATTTTATTTATTATTATTATTATTATTATTATTATTATTAATCATTATTTTGGTGGTACTGGGGTTCCTGGAAGCCCTTCTACCTCCGGGCTACACTCCCAGACCTATTTTATATTTTATTTATTTATATTTTATTTATTATTATTATTATTATTATTATTATTATTATTATTATTATTATTATTATTATTTTGGTGGTACTGGGGTTCCTGGAAGCCCTTCTACCTCCGGGCTACACTCCCAGACCTATTTTATATTTTTATTTGGAAGCAGGGTCTCCTAAGCCAGCGAGGCTGGCTCCGAACCAGCGGGATCCTCCTGTCTCCACCGCTAGATCCAACTTTAAGACTGCTCCGGCTGAGCGCGGTTGACAGATAAATCGTGGTGGAGATGGGCTGGAACAGGCCTGTTCCGGGTACGGAAGCAGAGCACGGGCCCCATTAAATAGCAGCACCCGGGTTATATGTAAGGCAGCAAACAAGGACTGTGAAGTAGCCTAAATTCAACAGCTAAGAGAAATCTCCCATGGAGAGACAGAGAGATCTCTGCCATAATCATAGAAGTGAAGCCGTATCCCTGGACACAGAGGGATGTGGTGAGGCCACCGGGCAAGCTGAAAGGTTGAAAATAGAGTTCGGGTTTTTAGGAGGGAGGTAAAAACACCAACTGGGTTATCAGAGACCGCTGCTTTATTCGGACCCGACTCGGCACCCTCTGGGGAGTCAGCCGGCCATGGGGGAAGGGACCGACGGGCCACGCGTCTGGAGGGCTGTGCACAGTCCTGAGTCACGTGGGGGAACCGATGTTTTATAGGCATGCCGATTCGCTCGCAACTTCCATTGTCTCGCGATCTCAAGTATGTCTCGCGATATCTCCACTTCTGGCTTCCAGGGTTCCGCCTCCTGTCCCCGCTAGTGAGATCGCGTGGGGTCGGGGAGGGACCTGACTTATCACAAGTTCAGATCCGCCGGCCACGCCGGCTAAGCATGGCTTTGGCCCTTTCCTGCACTGATCCCCCAAGGAGCCATATCGACCCTAGGGACACCGCACGGAAATATAGATACACGAAGAGGGCCACTTTGCCAATGCGTCTTTCTGTTTATTTTCTTAAAGAAGGTAGATTTGGGGTGTAACTGGGCAACTGAGTAATATATATATATATATATATATATATATATATATATATATATATATATTTTTTTTTTTTTTTTTTTTTTTTTTTTTTTTTGCGGGTCTGGGGATGGAACCCAGGGGCATTTGACCTCCGAGCTCCACCCCCTGCCCTATTTTTTATTCTTTATTTTGAAACAGGGTCTCGCTGAGTTGCAGAGGGCCTCACTAAGTAGCTGAGGCTGTCCGCGAACCGCGATCCCCCGGTCTCAGCCTCCAGAATGCTGGGATGACAGGCGTGCGCCGCCACACCCGGCTGAATAACGGGCGGCGAACTGTATAAATTTGGGGACCTATGCGGTAATGAGAAGATGTGGATTAAAAGGGGCAGCAACAGAATTACAGGTCAAGGTCAGTCTGTTTGCAAAATGGATATAATTCATTCAGTAGTGTGTGCTCAGTAGTTTAAATGGCATTTTATGTTTGCTTTATAAACTTAGGAGAAAGAGCCGGGCGTGGTGGTGCATGTTTGTAATCCCAGCATTTGAGAGGCCGAGACAGGAGGATCGCGGTTCGAAGAGTCTCGGCCCCTACTTAGCGAGGCCCTCTGCAACTCAGTGAAATCCTGTTTCAAAAAATAAAGAATAAGCCGGGCGTGGTGGCGCACGCTTGTAATCACTTGGGAGGCTGAGACAGGAGGGTCACGCAGGTTCGAAGCCAGCCTCAGCTACTGAGTGAGGCTCTCAGCAACTTAGTGAGACCCTGTTTCCAAATAAAATATATAAAAAAAATAGGGCTGGGAGTTCAGAAAGCCCCTGGGTTTCATCCCCAGCACCAAAAAAAAAAAAAAAAAAAAAAAAGAATAAATGAAAAAATAGGGCTGGGGGTGTAGATCAGGTTCTATCCCCAGTATCACAATAAATAAATAAATAAATAAATAAATAAATAAATAAATAAATAACAAATAAACTTAGGAGGCAGAAAGAAAAAAAAAGCATTTTCTGAAATTAGAGATTAAGCCAGTGGTAGCGGTGCACCCCTGTGATCCCAGTACTTGGGAGGCTGAGACAGAAGGAATGCAGATTGAAGGTCAGTGCCTGGTAATTTAGTGAGGTCCACTGCAAATTATTAGGACCCTGTTTCCAAAGAAAAAAAAGGGACGGGGCATACAGTTCAATGTAGAATGCCCCTGGGTTCAAATTCCAGGACAGAAAAAGCTTTCCAAAGGTGACATGTCTAGAAAAGCTATAGCAGAAAGTCATAGTGCACATAAATAAATAAATAAATAAATAAATAAATAAATAAATAAATAAATAATGAAAGGTTAAAGTGGGGGTGTCGGGGCTCGGGGAGACCACGAAGGAGGCAAAGCATCCACCGAGGTAACAAAAATCTGCTTTAATCCGAAAGAACTCGGCACCTTCAAGGTTCGGGGCGAGGTCAGCGGGTTGGGGAAGGCACCCACAAGCCATCCGCCTGGAGAGTTGCGACTAGTCCAGTTCAGGCCGCTGAGTCGCCCACGTGGCAGGCTGGAAATGGTCTTGATTTTAAGCAGGTATTTTGGGGGTTGGGACTAAGCTTGGAAACGCCAGTTCTCTCACAACATGTGTAGTCTCACAATCTCAAGTATGTCTGGCGAAGCCTGGAGGCTGGAGGTACCCGGGCTCGCGATATCTCTGCTTCCAGGGCGCTGCCACCTGTCCCTGCTGCGAGATCACGTGGGGAAGGGGAGGGACCCGACTTATTAGATTATAAATAGCCGGGCACTGTGGCGCATGCTTGTAATCTCAACATTTGGGAGTCTGAGACCAGAGGATCACGATTCACAGCCAGCCTCAGCTATTCCGTGAGGTCCTCTGCAACTTAGACCCCATTTCCAAATAAAAATAAAAAATAGGGCAGGGGGTGTAGCTCGGAATTTGAACGCCCCTGGGTTCTATCCCCACACCCACACACACAAAAATTAAATAAATCAATATCACCATGAGAGGAAATGGGATGATGATTTTTTTTTTTTTTTTGGTGGTACTGGGGTTCCTGGAAACCCTTCTACCTCCGGGCTACACCATATATTATATATAATTTTTTTTAATATATATTTTTATTTATTTATTTTTTATTTATTTATTTATTTTGGTGGTACTGGGGTTCCTGGAAGCCCTTCTACCTCCGGGCTACACTCCCAGACCTATTTTTACATTTTCATTTTTGGAAACAGGGTCTCCTAAGCCAGCGCGCGCGGCTGGCTTCGAACCTGCGCGATCCTCCTGTCTCCGCCTCCCAAGCGCGGGGATTACAAGCGTGCGCCACCACGCCCGGCTATATTTTTATTTTTAATATATATATATATATATTAATATATATTTTTATTTATATATATATATTTTAATTTAAAATATATATATATTTTATTTTTTTATTTTTTTTTTAATTGAACCTGTGCAATCCTCCTGTCTCTGCCTCCCAGGCGCAGGGATTAAAAGCGTGCGCCACCACGCCCGGCAGATGGGATGATCTTGAAAACATAATCAAACCTAATTAACGTAAGGAACGTCTTTCCTTGTATGCCAGAAGTCATCATTTTATATATTTTAAATATAATGATAATACACCTTGACATGTAATGTGTCTTCATGGCGTTTCTCTCCATTTATTACAAAGAAACCGACAGTCTTGATTGAGAAGAAAAACCTGCTAAAATATTTATCATGATGGAAATTTAAAATATCATAAAAATTAATTAGGGCCACGCCAGCTGTTCATACATTCACGACACTACCCCTGAATAATTTTGATGCCGTTTAGAGTTTCCTGTTGATTGATTCTGTCCTTGCTTATTTAATTAGCTGCTCCCTCTTACTCCCCAAATACTTGATACTTACATCCACCCCGTGGATATTGAGGGAACGCAGTGCATGAAAAAGCAGCTGCTCCTTTCGATCACAACTCCCGTACCTGGTTCCGTTTAAATTAGGTGCGTGCAACACACACAAATTTAAAATGGAATCTATATCCCTTTATTAGTCAATACCTGGATTTCTTTTCTTTCTTTTTTTCTTTTTCTTTTTTCTTTTTCTTTATTATGTGTGGTATTGGGCATGGAACCCAGGGTCTTTTCTACCTCCGGGCTACACTCCCAGACCTATTTTATACTTTATTTGGAAACAGGGTCTCAGTAAGTTGCCGAGAGCCTCACTCAGTAGCCGAGGCTGGCTTCGAACCTGCGCGATCCTCCTGTCTCAGCCTCCCAAGCGCGGGGATTACAAGCAGGCGCCACCACGCCCGGCTTATTTAATTTTTTTTAATTTTGAAACTGGGTCTTGCTAGATTGCAGAGGGCCTCGCTAAGTTGCCAGGGCCGGCTATCTCAGCCTCCCAAATACTGCGCTCACGGGCACGCACCACCACCCCTGGCTAGCATGTCTCTCAAGCCAGATGAGCGCCAGGGCCAAGTGGTCATCTCTCTTTTAGTATGGTCTCTAAATTCTTGGGCTGGAGATTCAGGAAAGGAAAAAAATCCGCAAAAGGGACAGAGGAAAGGAGAGAAAACCTTCTGGATTCTGGGATGGGACGAGGGGCCACCATAAAGACTTGGACGCATTAATATTTGCATTTTGGAACTCCTAGCCTGCTTCAAGAGAATATTCTCCTGAGTGAGATCAGCCAGGCTCAGAAGCCAAGCGTCATATGGTTTCTCTCTTACGTGGAAGCCAGAGAGAAAATAGGAAAAAGAAGAAACTTTGCATAACTGAGGAGGGAGAACAGTAGAACTGCGGAAGGGCCTTGGGAGGAATACAAGAAGGATTAAGAAAGAAAACAGTTCAATCTATGCTGTGTCCATGTGTAGAAGTTTCACAGCCAATCTCAGTAACATGTAGGAGTAAATCTACTCCTAGCAAGTGGGAGCGGGACCCGTAGGGAAAGACACCAGTGCCGTGTATGTGACTGTGTATCCCTTTGAGCCCTACCATGTCGTTTACTTACCATGCACCAGTAAAAGTATGTTTAAAAAATAAGAGCCCCTAAGGCCACGCTTGTCATCCCCGCGCTTGGGAGGCGGAGACAGGAGGATCGCGCAGGTTCGAAGCCAGCCGCGTGCGCTGGCTTAGGAGACCCTGTTTCCAAATAAAAATGTAAAAATAGGTCTGGGAGCGTAGCCCGGAGGTAGAAGGGCTTCCATCCCCAATACCATAGAAAAAATAATAATAATAAATAAAAAATAAGAGTCCCTGAATGAACACGTAGTTGAAAATGCAATAGTAGTGAATTAAAGATTTCTTCATAGTGTTAAAGATGCCTTCTCCCCAAGGGCAGTTCCATAGGAACTTTCTCTGTACCGCGAGTTCCTCCATTCTTGAGATACACTGGGTCTGCTTTCTTTGAGCACCCCTGAACGTTTGGCTTCATTTACATTTTATATGGCTACCCGGATCTGCATGCCTTCCGAGGAGGAACAGAGTTCAATTGGTTGGAAAATTTGGAGCGTCTTTATTTTATTTATTTATTTATTTTCATTTATTCATTCATTCATTTACTTATTTTGTGGTACTAGGGATGGAACCCAGGGGCTTTTCTACCTCCAGGCCACACTCCCAGACCTATTTTGTACTTTATTTGGAAACAGGGTCTCACTAAGTTGACGAGAGTCTCACTAAGTAGCTGAGGTTGGCTTCGAACCTGCGTGATCCTTCTGTCTCAGCCCTAGTGCTGGAACATCTTTATCTTAATCTTCACATAGGACATTTTTCTTGTAATGCTGAGAACTGAACCAAGAAGCATTCTACGTCTGAGCTAGACATGTACCACAGCCCATTTTCAATTTATTTTATTTTATTTTACTTTATTTTATTTTATTTTATTTTTGGTGGTACTGGGGTTCCTGGAAGCCCTTCTATCTTCGGGCTACACTCCCAGACCTATTTTTTATATTTTTATTTGGAAGCAGGGTCTCTCTCTCTTTTTTTTTTTTTTTTTTGGTGGTACTGGGGTTCCTGGAAGCCCTTCTACCTCCGGGCTACACTCCCAGACCTATTTTTATTTTTATTTTTATTTTTATTTTTATTTTTATTTTTATTTTTGGTGGTACTGGGGTTCCTGGAAGCCCTTCTACCTCGGGCTACACTCCCAGACCTGTTTTTACATTTTTATTTGGAAACAGGGTCTCCTAAGCCAGCGCGCGCGGCTAGCTTCGAACCTGCGCGATCCTCCTGTCTCTGCCTCCCAAGCGTGGGGATTACAAGCGTGCGCCACCACGCCCAGCAGCCCTTTTTATTTTTATTTTTTGTTTCGAAAGAGGGTCTTGCCAGGTTGCTAAGAATTTCACTAAGCTGCTGAGGCCGGTCTTGAATTTGTGCTCCTCCTGTCTCAGCCTCCCAAGTACTGAGATTACAGGTGTGTGCCCGGCTAAGTTTCCCTAATTTTATTCAATAGAAACTATAAAATTCTGGAGAAAAGTTAGTTTGAATAATTACAATAAGTACAAAGATTAAGAAAAAACCAAACTTTGTGTGCTAACTATGCATGTGTAAATATACACCCATATTAGATGATATTTAAAAAATGGAGAAATAGGTAGAAATTATTTCTTCCATATTTCCAATAAGAAAAAATCCACTATGATTCCGTATTTCAGATGCAGTACTTGAATTTCAGGGACTTCGGAACTTGGGCAAAATCACAAATCAATTACCTACAAAGTTTGGGATGTGATTTGAACTTACCCTTCTCCCCTACTGTGTGCCTTCCAAGGTTGAGAAAAGTCATGAAACTAAGGGAAGGGGAATAATAGGAAATGCATTTGGCCAATGAAAAAGAGTTTAAAGCCGGCCGCGGTGGCGCACGCTTTTAATTCCAGCATTCGGGAGGCTGAGGCAGGAGGATGCTTTGCGGCCAGCCTCAGCTACTTAGGCCCTTTGCAACTCAATGAGACCCTGTTTAGACAGAAAGAATAAAATAGGGCTGGGGGTGGAGCTCAGACGTAGAATGCCCCCGGTTCCTCCCCCTCTACCACACACACACACACACACACACACACACACACACACACGCAAAAGGGTTTAAAAATAAGAACACGCGGGGCGTGGTGGCGCACGCTTGTCATCCCTGTGCTTGGGAGGCAGAGACAGGAGGATGGCGCAGGTTCAGAGCCAGCCACGTTGGCTTAAGAGACCCTGTTTCCACATTAAAAAAAAAAGTATAAAAATAGGTCTGGGAGTGTAGCCCAGGGGAGTGTAGCCGGAGGTAGAAGGGCTTCCAGGAACCCCAGTACCACCAAAAAAAAAATATATATATATATATATATATATATATATATGAACACACTGACCTATCTACAGGCCCGACCCCCTTTTAAAAATCACATGAATTTCCACTTAATATATAAAGAAGATGCATCTCCATTTTCTGCTTATTTCACTTGACACGAGAGGCTTTTTATCTTTATTTATTTATTTTGTTCATTTGGCAATGACTCCTAAAGTTTTGTTGTTTTTTTAATTAATTAATTAATTAATTTTTTGCAGGTCTAGGGATGGAACCCAGGGGCATTCTACCTCTGAGCCACACCCCCTGCCCTATTTTTATTCTTTTATTTTGAAACAGGGTCTCACTGAGTTGCGGAGGGCCTCAATAAGCAGCTGAGGCTGGCTGCGAACCACGATCCTCCGGGCACAGCCTCCCGAATGCTGGGATGACAAGCGTGCGCCACCACGCCCGGCTTGTTTCTTTATTTTTTAATATGACTTTGTTGGTACATTACAGTCTCGCCTCATAAATCATGCTGACGGAGACATACCTGCCCACAGCACTTGGGAGACTCCCTGCCCACCTCGCCATCTCCCTCCTTTCCCACGCAGAGTACTGAGATTGACATTGGTATCATCCCATATGTACACACAGGCGATGGTAGAAACTCCTTCAGTGAACCTCGCTCTTCCCTCTCCCCTTCCCTTAGAGGTCTTCCTCCAGCTCCACCGAGGATTCCCCTCCATTATCTGGAGTCCCAGAGGGTTTTTCAAGAGAAAAACTCAGGGGCCAACAGCAAATGAGGTTCTCTGCCAACAGGTGTATGTATTCCAGAGTTATGTTCATGTGGCTGTACCGGTGTCCGTGATACGTTGGGTCAAAAACTATAAGGTGGGTGTGGTGGTGCACGCTTGTCATTCCAGCATTCGGGAGGCTGAGACAGGAGGATTGCGCAGGTTCGAAGGCAGCCTCAGCTACAACACGCCACAATCTCTTTTTAGATTATTATGCTGTGTGTGTGTATATATGTGTGTGTGTGTGATGCTGCGGTTTGAGGTCGGGGGCTTTCTCTCTCTGAACTTCCCTCACCTCTAGAGCCTGGCTGTGAACCTGTCATCTTCCTGCCTCAGCCTCCCAAGTACTGGGATGACCGGTGTGTGTCACCATGCCTGGCTTTTACGCTGCATTTAAAACCTATTTAATATAAATAAATAGCCGGGCGTGGTGGCACATACTTGTAATCCCAGCATTCAGGGGGCTGAGACAGGAGGATCGCGGTTCGCGGACAGCCTCAGCTGCTTATTGAGGCCCTCCGCAACTCAGTGAGACCCTGTTTCCAAATAAAGAATAAAAGCCGGGCGTGGTGGCGCACGCTTGTAATCCCAGCACTCGGGAGGCTGAGACAGGAGGATCGAGGTTCACGGACAGCCTTGGCTATTTAGTGAGGTCCTCTGCAACTCAGACCTGGTTTAAAAATAAAGAATAAAAAATAGGGCTGCGGGTATAGTTTGGGGGTAGAATGCCCCTGGGTTCCATCTCCAGTACTTATTTAAAATAAATAAATAAATAAATAAATAAATAAATAAATAAATAAATAAATAATAAAAGAAATAAAAGAAAAAATAGGACTAGTGTATAGCTCAGAGATAGAATGCCCCTAAGTTTCATCCCTAGTACCAAAAAAATAAAAATAAATACATAGATAGATTAAACCTATTTACATTGCCTTCTCCCTAAAACTGGCCAACATATAAACATTCAAATATTTGTCAACACCAAGGAAATCTTCAGTTCTCATGGCCAGAGTCAAGTTGCTTTTTTTTTTTTTTTTTTTGTGTGTGTGTGTGTGTGTGTGTGTGTGTTGTTTTTGTGGTTTTTTTTTTTTTTTTTTTTTTTTGGTGGTACTGGGGTTCCTGGAAGCCCTACCTATGGGCTACAGTCCCAGACCTATTTTTAAATTTGGAAACAGGGTCTCCTAAGCCAGCAAGGCTGGCTTCAAACCTGTGATCCTCCTGTCTCCGCCTCCCAAGCGTGGGGATTACAAGCGTGCTAGAGTCAAGTTTTGTGGTACCCAAGTTCTTGGTTGTGTGTGCGTGTGTGTGTGTCTGAGAATGGTACCCAGAGGAGGTATTCTACCTCTGAGCTCCACCCCCTGCCCTATTTTTGATTCTTTATTTGAAACAGGGCCTCACTGAGTTGCAGAGGGCCTCACTAAGTAGCTGAGGCTGGCCATGAAACATAATCCTGCTGTCTCAGCCTCCCGAGTGCTGGGATTGCAAGCGTGCGCCATCACGCCTGGCTTCTTGGTTCTCTTTTGGAAGGAGCTGTGACTTGAACGGCTTTTTCACAGTGCACAGGGCTCGTCTTTGATGTCACTGCTACATCTCAGTATCCGATTACTGATGACTCTTACCCATGGCTCGTGTGCACGTCTGTGATGCCAGATATGTTCTAAAACTGTACATTAATTAGAACCAGACAGCCATGTTTCATTGTACATGTGGCCCACTCTGCCAAGTTCAGTAGAACTGAGTGTGACATTTAAACTATCTGTAGCCGGGCGTGGTGGCACACGCCTGTAATCCCAGCATTCGGGAGGCTGAGCCAGGAGGATCGCGGTTTGAGACCAACCTCAGCTACTTAGTGTACAGGTGCTCCCCATCTGTAAACCGTTCCTTATACTTTCTCTTCTTCAGAAAACTGCAGAAAACTAAGGTCTGAGTTGTAGAGATGAATCCGATGAGATGGCTAATAGTTGATAGCTCCATATTTAAACTCCAGGGGCATTATTATCTGAGCCACACCCCCAGGCCTTTTACATTGTTTTCTTTTTAAGGTTTATTTTTTTATTTATTTAAGTTTTATTTATTTAAGTTTTATTTATTTGTTTATTTTGTGGCACTGGGGATTGAACTCAGGGGTGTTCTATATAATTGAGCTACACCTTCAGCCATATATATATAAATTTTTTTTCGGGTCTAGGGATGGAACCCAGGGGTATTCTACCTCCAAGCTACACCCCCTGCCCTATTTTTTATTCTTTATTTTGAAACTGGGTCTCACTGAGTTGCAGAGGGCCTCACTAAGTAGCTGAGGCTGTCTGCGAACAGCAATCCTCATGTCTCAGCCTCCCGAATGCTGGGATTACAAGCGTGTGCCACCATGCCCGGCCTTATTATATTTTTTTATTTGAAAACAGGCTCTCAATAAATTTTCAAAGCCGGGCGTGGTGGCGCACGTTGTGATCCCCGCGCTTGGGAGGCTGAGACAGGAGGATCGCACAGGTTCGAAGCCAGCCTCAGCTACTGAGTGAGGCTCTCAGCAACTTAGTGAGACCCTGTTTCCAAATATGATATAAAAAAGGTCTGGGAGTATAGCCCGGAGGTAGAAAAGCCCCTGGTTTCCACCCCCAGTACCACCAAAAAAAAAAAGTAAATAAATAAAAATAATAAATTTTCAAGGTTCTCACTAAGCTCCTGAGGCTGTCCTTAAACCTGTGACCCTCCTGTCTCAGCCTCCCAAGTACTGGGACGATGGACCCACGCCCAGATCTCCTACTGCGGCGTTTACCCTCTCCCTCCCCCCAAAATTCCATTTGCTTGAGTGAGTTGCCGCTGGCGTCAGTAATCTGAAGCCAAAGGAGAGTTGGCTGGTAGAGATGGTTGGAGGTTGCCAAGCCTTCAGAGTAAAACGAGAATGCCATTGAGGTCCAGGGAAAGAGTGAAAGTCTGCTGGCATCGGTGACCTCAGGACAAGAGAATATTCCAGACTGTGTTGAGTGGTACCCGGGAGATGAGATAGGAAGAGAATGGGTGGAGATGGTGGGGAGACATAGCAGGAGCCACTGCTGGGACTGGCAGGTTGGGAGAGGGGACTGAAGGACCTGGGGGTGAGCAGGAGGAGGGTCCTTGGAAAGGGCTACAGCACGTTCTGCCAGAAGGTGGGCAGCAGTCGCTGGAGGAGGTCGGGAAGGGAGAGTTTACTCTTCTTTTTTTCTTTATGACTTCCTCTGTCTTTCCTTCCTTTTATCTTTCCTCTTCTTTTCTTTCTTCTCCCTGTCTCCTCCTCCCCCTCTTCCTCCTCCTCCTTCTTCATCTTCATCTTCTTGTTCTTATCATCCTCCTCCTCCTCTTCCTCCTCCTCCTCCTTTTTTCTTCTCTCTTTTCTCCTTCTCTCCTCCTCCTCGCCTCCTCCTCCTCCTCCTTCCTCTTCCTTCTTCTTTCTTCTGTTTTTCCTCCTCTTCCTCCTCCTCCTCCTTCTCTCTTTCCTCCTCCTTCTTTTCTCCTCCTCCTCTTCCTTTTTCTTGTTCATCTTCTTGTTTTTCCTCCTCCTTTCTTCTTTCTTTCTTTCTTTCTTTCTTTCTTTCTTTCTTTCTTTCTTCCTCTTCCTCCTCCTCCTCCTCCTCCCCTTCTTCTTCTTCTTCTTCTTCTTCTTCTTCTTCTTCTTCTTCTTCTTCTTCTTGTCATCATTGTCATCCTCCTCTTCTCCCTCCTCCTTCTCCTTCTTCTTTCTTCTTTCTTCTCTCTTTCCTCCTCCTCCTCTCCTCCTTCTTCTCTCTCTTTCCTCCTCCTCCTCCTCCTCTTCCTCCTCCTTCTTCTTGTCCTCCTCCTCCTCCTCCTGTTTATCTTCTTGTTCTTCTTATTCATGTTCTTTTTCTCCTCATTTTCTCCCTCTCCTCTTCCTCCTCCTTCTTCCTCTCTCCTTCTATCCTCTTCCTCTCTCTCTCTCTCTCTTTCTCTTTCTCTCTCTCTCTCTCTCTCTCTCTCTCTCTCTCTCTCTCTCTCTCAGAAACTTAGAAGCAATTTCCTTTGTTTTAATCAATATTTTGGCAGAAAAGAAATGCTTACGGCTAACAGAGTGTATTTAAAGACTGTAATATTCCCTGAGGAGGAGTCAGAACGAGAATACAGAGGGAGGGTCTGCTCTAAGCAGGAAACCAACTGGAGGGGCATGCAGAAGGAATTAGGTGCAGGATCGTGGCCAGGCGACCCAGAGGCAGAGGCTTGAAAGAGTTCCTATCTAAGGGATTATGATTTCTTTGTGATGGAGAAATTTATTTGTGATCAAATTTTATTTGAAAATAAAGAACAAGTTAAGAATGTATTCGAAAGCAGTGAACCTTTAAGAGAATACTCATGGAAGCTGGTTGGTGAGTTGAACTGAAAAATGTGTTGGTGGTTGCCAGATAATGAATATGGCCCCATTGGTTTTAGTGATCAACAATGCATCGTTATCCATCTGTCTGTGTAAGGTTTTCAGCTAACTAGAGAAGAAGGACAAGGGCAGAGAAATATGGGGCATAAAGGCTGTGCCTCTTGACTATGGTAAAGTACTCCAGTTTAAATAAATACAAAGGTATTTAGCTTATTGGCGGGGAAGCTTTTAGAAAGGAGGACCATCTTGCGGGACTTAAGTGGATGTGCCAAGAAGGGAATGTGAGGAGGAGCGATGGGTAAGGAAGGACGGATGCCACTGGGGATTTAGACCATGTGAGATCGAATGATACATTTTTTTTTTTGGAGGTCTGGGGATGGAACCCAGAGGCATTTGACCTCTGAGCTACACCCCCTGCCCAATTTTTTATTCTTTATTTAAACACAGGGTTTCACTGAGTTGCAGAGGGCCTCACTAAGTAGCCGAGGCTGTCCGCGAACCGTGTTCCTCCGGTCTCAGCCTCCCGGATGCTGGGATGACAAGCGTGCGCCACCACCACGCCCGGCTACAATGGATTTATTTTCTGATGAGACCACAGTCTTCATGACTCTTTAACTCTGAACGTTATTATGGGAGCTCTTCAGGGGCATCCTGTATCTAACCAGAACAGTAGGCATGGATAAAGTCCACACCCGATAGAGTTCCAGTTGTCTGGGAAATATAAAAGTAAAACAGAGACACAAAATAGACATGCACTCAGAGAAATAAATGCAGTGTTACCAGCCGGGCGCGGTGGCGCACGCTTGTCATCCCAGGATTCGGGAGGCTGAGACCTGAGGATCGCGGTTCACGGACAGCCTCAGGTACTGAGTGAGGCCCTCTGCAACTCAGTGAGACCCTGTTTCAAAATAAAGAATAAGCCAGGTGTGGTGGCGCACGCATGTAATCCCCGCGCCTGGGAGGCTGAGACAGGAGGATTGCGCAGGTTCGAAGCCAGCCTCAGCTACTTAGTGAGGCTCTCAGCAACTTAGTGAGACCCTGTTTCCAAATAAAATATAAAATGGGTCTGGGAGTATAGCCCGGAAATAGAAAGCCTCTGGGTTCCATCCCCAGGACCACAAAAAACAAATAAATAAAATACAGAACTTCACCATAATGAAGCTAAATTTTTGCTACTTGGCCATGAAGTAGCTGCTTTAATCTCACACTGCCATCAAAATTTATAAAGGTAGAAATATGTTTTGCTGAAATGCACGGCTACTGATCAAGGTTCGGCAGAAAGTCTAATAGATTGCAGAAACTGTTACGGAGAATACGGTTTGAGGTAACTGTTCCCCGGGAACCCCTGCGAGGGTCCCAGGGTCCCGGACACACTTCCCCCCAACCCCTAACAACATCCCAAATGACCCCAAACAGAAAATGACCGCGGGTTCTTGTCCTAAGCTAAGAATAAATATGCATAGCTTGGACAGTTGCTGAAGATTTAAAGAAGTTTATTAAAAGATAGAAATACAGAAAATAGAAATACAGCCCCATGCCAAAATGCCATGAGGGGTGACTCAAAATGAGTACACCAAAGGGATTATGCGTGGACTCAGCCTTTTATACCCATGACCTCCGTCTTGTTTGCATGACTCTGAAGTAGTGAACGACCCTGTAAGGTTCCTCCCCTTAAACCTGTAAGGTACCTCCCCCCAGCAAGGTGGGGTGAAGTGTCTCCTTCCATGAAGGTCGACCCCTCCTACCATCTTAGCTGGCTTATCCGATCATGTAGATCTGTCTTTAGATAAAGGCCTAGTTCTTATCAACTAAGATCTGTCTTTAGATAGAGACAGGCCTAGTTCTCTCCTATTGACTGGTTAATTGCTTTTAGCTAGCTTAATTTCCATTGGAATAGTTGCCTGCTTTTAGGCAGAAACCAAGTCCTTGCACAGATTTGCCCCTCACCCAATTTTCAAAATATATTAATAATCATAACTTTCTCAAATTTTCCTAGGCCATTCCCAAGACCGGTACAGAAACCCTAAGGGTTTGAAGATAGGAAACAGACCTACTAAATGCCCTAACCCTATAAAGAGCCTCCCTTCACCCCACCCTCCCTCCCTTTCTTCTTCTTTCCTTTTCTTGCTTTCATTTTTGTTTTTGTACTAACAATTGAACGCAGGGGCATTCTACCTATAAGCCATACCCAGAGACTGTTTTGCTTTTTTATTTTGAAACAGGACCTTGCTAAGTTGCTGAGGCTGGCTGTGAACCTGCAATCCTCCTATCTCCGCCTCCCAAGTATGGGGATGACAGGCATGCGTGCGTGCGTGCGTGCATGTGCCACCATGAAAATAGATAATAAGTGTACCAGTATTGGGAATGGCTTAGGAAAAATTGAGAAAACTCTGATTGTTAATAGATATATTTCAGAAATAACTGTGTCAAAATGGCAGTCCTGGAGAGAGAAAGGCTTGGCTTTGGTCAGGAAGCAAACAGCGATTGAGACTTAGATTGACTTAGCTGAAAGTAATGAGCAAGTCAGTAGGATAGGGGAACTAGGCCTTTCTCTGTCTAAAGACAGATTGAAGGGTCCGAGAATCGCCCACCAACCCAAATATCGAAGGACTCACAAGAGATGTAAAATGCAAGCAAGGTTTATTGTGCTGCAGCTCTGTCCCGGCTAGCCAGGGGTCGAGACCAAGACACTAAATGGTCGAGGTTTCGACCCAGAGCTCACTCCAAGGTCTGAATTTATAGCCCCAGGAGGGAGTGGTTACAATGTCAGAGCCCGCCAAAAGTCTGAGCCCACCAACCTTAGAATACAACCAATCAGATACAAGGACAAACAAGTACAACCAATAATTTTAAAACATGCATGCACACACGTCAGAGCCTGCTAAAGACTGCTTATCTCCCTTATGGTATGTGTTCCTTCCCTCGGGCTGCCTTTCCCACCCACCTTGGCTGGGCCAGGCTTATCTCTGCGCTGAGGACTCTGCCTGGAAAGCAGATTAGCCTGGCCTTGTTCCCCAGGCTGAGGGGGAGTGCTGATCCAGCTCAGAGATATGGGAATCAGCTCAGAGATATGGGGATCAGCTCAGAGATATGGGGATCAGGGCCCATGTTGCTTGCAGCTGTGGGGGCAGTGCAGGGAGGACAAAGACCTTGGCCGACAAGCTGGAGATTAGAAGCTTTGACCTGGCGGGTCCCCTACCCTGGTCCTTGAATCCTGCAACCTGGGCAGCTGGGCTTACGGATCTTCATTCTGCTTCCAATCCTACTTTCTTAATCCTAATAGGGGACAATAGGGCAGAAGAAAGACTAGTAGAAAATATATATATATTTATTTATATATAAATTTAAAAAAATATTTATATATATAAAATATATATATATTTGCATTTTTCATATATATATATATGACAGTGTATAAAGCAGGATCAAGAGAGAACAAACTGATAACAGTTTGGTGCCCTTAGAAAGAGGGAAAGCCATAGCTAAAACACCACACCACAGAGTGACATAGTGGGATGACCCAAAACAAAGTCAGCCCCATGTTGGGCACCAAAAATGTTATGGATTGGGAGAATATGGTCGTGGGGAAACTGTTCCCGGGACCCCTGTTAGGGTCCCGGACACAATGTCCCTCAAACCAAAACAAAACCCAAAATGATCAAAAACAGAAAATTACCACGGGTTCTTGTCCTAAGCTAAGAATAAATATGCATAGCTTGGACAGTTATTGAAGATTTAAATAAGTTTATTAGAAAGATAGAAATACAGAAAATAGAAACACAGCCCCATGCCAGAGTGGCATGGAGGGGTGACTCGAATGAATACATCAAAGGGATCACACGTGGACTCGACCTTTTTATACCCATGACCTCCATCTTGTTTACATAATCCTGACATAGTGAATGTCCCTGTAAGGTTCCTCCCCTTACCCTGTAAGGTACCTCCCCCAGCAAGGTGTGGCAAGGTGTCTCCTTTCATGAAGGTCGACCCCTCCTACCATCTTAGCTGGCTTATCCAATCATGTAGATCTGTCTTTAGAGAAAGGCCTAGTTCTCCTCTCCTATTGACTTGTTAATTTTAACTATGTTAATTTCCATTGGAATAGTTGCCTGCTTTTAGGCAGAAACCAAGTCCTTGCACAGATTTGTCCCTCACCCAATTTTTGAAATATATTAATAATCAGAGCTTTCTCAAATCTTCCTAGGCCATTCCCAATACCGGTACAAAACCAGAGAAAAAATGTGCATGTACACACACACACACACACACACACACACACACCATACACACCTTTTTATTTCTGTCTTGTGAGTATGTGTGTGAGTATAGATGTGGAAATAGATCTAGAGAAGGGTTTTTTATTCCAGCCTGACATATTTTAGGCAATCTGTCAATGCATTTGAAATATGAAATCTAATTTAAGCACTAAGGTTAATCTTTGCATTTTTCCTCCCTAGTACTGGGGATTAAACCCAGGGGCATTCTCCTTCCAAGCTAAACCCCCCTCCCTGGCCTTCTTATTATTTTATTTTGATGCCACTATGAGATAATGGATAATATAGGCTGTAGGATTTTCACTTTTGCATCACTCCCAATAAAGCCTCAATCGTTGAAATTTTCTGTTGGCCTAGTAGAGCAAGAACTCCAAACCAGGGAACAGTGGCAGTGAGGCTTCACCCGGATGGCCAACTGGACTGGATTATGAAGTACCGAAGATGGTGTGACTTTGGGCATCTTCATGAGATGATTGGCATGTATCAGGGCAGATGGACGGGGAAGTCCCGCCCTGAATGTGTTGATGGGATGATTGGCCTATCAGGGAAGAGGGAGGGGGAAGTCCCGCCCTGAATGTGTTGATAAGATGACTGGCATGGCCCGGCGTGGTGGCAGCACGCTTGTAATCCCTGCGCTTGGGAGGCTGAGACGGGAGGATCGCACAGGTTCGAAGCCTGCCTCAGCTACTTAGTGAGGCTCTCAGCAACTTAGTGAGAGAGACCCTGTTTCTAATAAAATATTAAAAATGGGTCTGGGTATATAGCCCAGAGGTAGAAAGCCTCTGGGTTCCACCCCCAGTACCACCAGAAAAAAAAAAAAAAAGATGACTGGCATGTATTAAGGCAGATGAAAGAGGAAGTCCTGCCCTGAATGTGTTGATGAGATGATTGGCATGTATTAAGGCAGATGGAAGGGGAAGTCCTGTCCTGAATGTGTTGATGATTGACATGTGTCACGGCAGATGGACGGGGGAAGTCCCACCCTGCATTTGTTGATGGGATGATTGGCATGTTTTAGGTCAGATGAAAGGGGAAGTCCTGCCCTAAATGTGGGTAGCCTTGCTGTAATAGACACAGGACCTGGATAAAAAGAAGGAGGAAGGCATGTGAATGTGTGTATCGTTCTTCCTGAGAAAAGCTCTTCTGCTCTGTCTGGAATATCAGCCTCTACTTGGAAGTAGAATTCTACCGTCATTTTTCTGGAGAGTTTCCGAGCCTTTTCATCTTGGACTGGGCTGCGTTATCGGTCACTTCTACTCCCAGACGCCAGCTCTTGGGCTGCTCCACCAGCTGCCGGTCCCTCTGGCTCTCCACGTACAAGTGGTCAATTGTGACCACACTGTTTAGGGCTGTGAACTGATTTCTTAATTCCTCTCTTAAGTATCTGCACATCCTGTGTGTTACGGATTGGGAGAATATGGTTTGTAGAAACCGTTCCCCGGGGACCCCTGCGACGGTCCCGGACACACTTTTCCCCAACCCATAACAAAACCCAAAACGACCCCAAACAGAAGAAAAAAACGTGGATTCTTGTCCTAAGCTAAGAATAAATACGCATAGCTTGGACCGTTGCTGAAGATTTAAAGAAGTTTATTAGAAAGATAGAAATACAGAAAATAGAAATACAGCCCCATGCCAAGATGGCATGAGGGGATGACTTGAATGAGTACACCAAAGGGATCACACGTGGACTGGGCCTTTTATACCCATGACCTCCATCTTGTTTGCATGACTCTGATGTAGTGAACGTCCCTGTAAGGTACCTCCCCTAGCAAGGTGTGGTGAGGTGTCTCCTTTCATGATAGTCAACCCCTCCTACCATCTTAGCTAGCTTATCCAATCATGTGGATCTGTCTTTAGAGAAAGGCCTAGTTCTCCTCTCCTAAGATCTGTCTTTAGATAGAGACAGGCCTAGTTCTCCTCTCCTATCGACTGGTTAATTACCTTGAGCTAGGTTAATTTACATTGGAATAGCTGCCTGTTTTAGGCAGAAATCAAGTCCTTTCTTTCCATGTCTGCCGCCATTTGGACACAATTATTTTTGAAATAGATTAATAATCAGAGCTTTCTCAAATCTTCCTCGGCCATTCCCAATACCGGCACACTGTGAATTCTGTGACTCCAGTGAACCCTGACTAATACAGATAGCGGAGTCTGGAGAAGAGCAAAGGAGCCCCTTGGACTGGGGTGCGAGCACTAAGGCTGGGGTAGAGCCTCGCACATCTGAGCGGGGCAGCTGGAGGGGTGCTCAGGTACCTACTGGGCCTCTGAATACTTTGGAGCTGAGGAAGAATGCTTGATTTGACTCCAGGAGAGTGGGAGTTTACGTCCTCACTACAGCAGTTGTTACTAACCTTACTCTATAGCCCTTGACTGTCAAGGGCCCATCCTAGTAAGCAGAAGCTCAAGCCTTGAGAGTTATCCTAAGGCACAATTGTATCTTGTCTCGGTCCACGTTCTCCCTGCTGGACCCGGTAAGCCTGACCACATCTGAGAGAAATGAAGATTGATGTGCTAGTGATTTTTGGAGATTTCAGGGCTTAGTCCATCTGAAGCCAGGGTTGGGTCTGCGGATCTCAGGGAGAGGGAGACAGCAAACCATAGACCAGAAGCAAGAGATAAAGCAAACAAGAGGATATAAAGATGAAAGCACAGCCGGGTGCGGTGGCGCACGCTTGTCATCCCCACGCTTGGGAGGCTGAGACGGGAGGATCTCGGGTTCAGAGCCAGCCTCAGCTACTTAGTGAGGCTCTCAGCAACTTAGTGAGACCCTGTTTCCAAATAAAATATAAAAAAAAAATAGGTCTGGGAGTGTAGCCCAGAAGTAGAAAGCCTCGGGTTCAGCCCCCAGTACCACCAAAAAATAAAAAATAAAATAAAAAATAAAAATAAAGATAAAAGCACGGTCCCTGAGGCCATACTACCAGATAACCACCTTCTCCAGCAACACCTCATCTGCGTAGGTGGCCACCAAGCGTATTCATTACAGTATTTTTATCTGCTGATGAGATTAACAACCCTCAGGACTCAATTACATCAACGCTGACCATTAATCCATGAACTGTCCAGGGGACATCCCGTGTCTAACCATAACACCTATGTAGTAGTGATGGCCAACAGAACATTTAGAAATGATGGAATACACATCTGTCTGTCCAATATGGTAGCCACAGGGGGTTATTGGCCCTGTGACGTGTGACCCAATGGAACTGAAAAACAAATTAATTGGGCTTCATTTATTTTTTTGTGTGCTTTTATTGGTGCGTTATAGTCTCACATCATGATGTAAATCATGTTGGCAATGATATACGTGCATATGCTTTCAGTGGCCCCCTCCCAATGCAGAGTACCCAGCTTGACGTCAGTATACATTCACGCGTGTACACATAGTCTATGGTAGTATTTCTGTTAATGAACCTAAGTCTTCCTCCACCCCTGCCCTTATATCTCCTCCTCAGCTCCCCTGAGGTTCCTCCTCATCATCTGGAGTCTCTTGTAGCCCAATTATTCCCTATCCTCACATATTAGAGAAAACCTATGACCCTTCACTCTCTGTGACTGGCTGGTCTCACTTAACATAATGTTTTCCAGGTCTTTCCATTTTCTTGCAAATGATGTAATTTTATTTTTTCTTTATTGCTGAGTAGAATTCCATCATGTGTATTTCTCATAATTTTGCAATCCATCCATCTGTTGATGGAGACCTAGGTTGGTTCCATATTTTGGCTATGATGAATTGTGCTGCCGTGACCATGGGTATGCAGATGTTGCTGTAGTTCTCTGGTTTCAACCCCTTTGGAAAGATACCCAGGAGTGGTAGAGCCGGATCAGATGGTGGATCCATTCCCAGTTTTCTGAGGAATCTCCACACTCATCTCCATAGTGCCTGGACTAGTTTGCACTCTTACCAGAGATGTAGAAAAATGCCTATTCCCCCCGCCCCCAATTTGGGCTTCATTTAACTATGAAGTTACTAGCTGCTCTATTAGACAACACAGTTATGTCAGGATATAAGGTAAAGAAGGGAAGAAACTTATAAGAAGCATAATGAAGGTGACAGCTTAAATAATGCTATGCATGGATATGAAATTACTAATGCCAGTCTCAATGATAAGGACGGTAAAGGGGAGGGGTGGGATTCAGTAGGAAACGCACCGGGGGCTGTGCGTGTCTATTTCTCGCTACCCTAGAATGACGTATAATTACAACGCACCTATAAAAGTATTTTTAAAAGCCGGGCGTGGTGGCGCACGCTTATAATCGCAGCACTTGGGAGGCTGAGACAGGAGGATCGCAGGTTCGCGGAGCCTCAGCTACTTAGTAAGGCCCTCCACAACTTAGTGAGACCATGCTTCAAAGAAAGAATAAAAAATAGGCTGGGGTTGTAGCTCAGAGGTAGAATGCTCCTGGGTTCAATCCCCAGTACTGCAAAAAATATATATATATATAAATATATATAATATATATAAATATATATAATATATAAATATATGAAATATATATAATATATAAAATATATAAAATAAAATATATAAATATATAAATATATAAAATATATAAAATATATATTAAAAACATATATATATATATTTTTTTTTTAACCATGTTACACAAGACTTTGGCCCTTGGAAGTCCAGGAATTTCTTCATTCCCATTTCTAATACCCTGCCAGGTCAGTTATCAGGAAGTTTCTGCCTCATGGTGAAACCTGGTTTGGGGAACATTGTCAAGGGCGCCCCAGAGAGTTTAATGGACCGAGAGACCAGGGTCCAATCTAATTTAGCAAATCCCTGGCTTCTATTTTTCTATCAGTTACAGTCACTTGACCAATTTTAATTGAAGGTTTTCGCGTGGCGCGTACCAGACGCCCTGCACCTCTTAAAATGCGCTGCTGAGCGCCAGCGCGGGGCTGATGGTGCATTTTTTTGGGGGGGGGTGGCTGGAAAAAAAATGCAGTTCCAAGAAGTCATTTCATGCCGAGAGCTTGCTTGTCTATAATTGATTTAGGAGCTGGGCAAAACAGTCCAGGTGAGAAGACACACGCCCCGGGAAAGGTCATTCCCACAAGTGAGAGGGAAAATGTTCCCTGAAATGCTAAAGGCAAGAACAGAACGCACGGGTGGGTGCTTGATGGGGAAAATCCATCAAACCAGAGTGGCCCAGACACCCGAGTCAAGGTTTTCAAAATGATGCCCGTCTTGATAGATGGGAATATTTTAATAACCTTTGAGATGGGTGGACAGTGAAGGTGGAGTACATATTCGCCTGACCTCGAACCCACTTTCATTCTGTACTGGCCTTGAGCTACCTTAATGGAGCTCAAAGTCTAGAGTGAATAGTGTGCCGGGCGTGGGAGCGCACGCTTGTCATCCCCGCGCTTGGGAGGCAGAGACGGGAGGATGGCGCAGGTTCGAAGCCAGCCGTGCTGGCTTAAAAGACCCTGTTTCCAAATAAAAAAATAAAATAAAATAAAATAGGTCTGGGGTGTGGCCCAGAAGTAGAAGAGTTTTCAGGAACCCCAGTACCACCAAAATAATAATAATAATAATAATAATAATAATAATAATAATAATAGTGGAGGAGTAAAGAAATAATTTCTACTCTGGCCAGTTACCCCACACGATTGATACATGAGCCCTTCAGGGGACATCCTATAGCAAACCATAGCAGGCTCCCAAAGGAGGCTTAAAAAAGAAGTTTATCCCTAATTCCAAATTCTTGTGGTCATAATGAATTTCCAGGCATTCACAAATTGAAGGTGTTGTGCCGGAGCCAGCCGGCCAGAGTACGGGTTCTGAAGAGAGGCGTGAGGATGGAGAACTTTTAATTCTAACGTGGGGGAGCCGCCAGCCTACTGTCTCTACTGGCTGACCCCTGTTCGTGGGTCAATATTTCCTACGGGTCGACGACTACACCTGGGTCAGTATTCTCTATCGCGCCGACGCTCCTGGCCGACGCAACTTCTGGGTCAATCTCGTCTTTATTGCGCCGACGCCGACTTTGATTTTCCAGAGGTATTTATACACAGCTACAGGTCAATCAACAGTCTCGTGCCATCACCACCGGAATACAGTACAGACCAAAGCACATACATTGCAGGTAGATTAATCGATACCCTCGTGCCATCACCACCTGATCTCCCAAAATCTTGTTGACTCTGGGCGAAGGACAGTCAGCTGAGTCTAATCTAGGGGAAAGCCTTAATGGCTCCCCACAGTGTTGGGGAAAATCAACAGGACAGCGGGTTGATATTGTGAGTGAAAGCCCCAAAGAGTCTAGTTGCGGTTTGAGAGACTTATAGCTTAGATTGGTGCTTCGTAGGAAAACTAGTTATTTAGGTGTATTACATTTCTGGGTGAAAAAAATAAGAGGAATTAGCTCTGACCGTTGGAGTGTGGATTTTTATCTCAGTCACCTAGATATATCAGCACATATTTAAATATCTCAATAAATTGTATTCCCTGTGCTTGGGAGGCTGAGACAGGAGAATCGCGCAGGTTCGAAGCCAGCCTCAGCTACTGAGAGAGGCTCTCAGCAACTTAGTGAGACCCTGTTTCCAAATAAAACGTAAAGCTGGACGTGGTGGGCACGCTTGTAATCCCTGCGCTTGGGAGGCGGAGACAGGAGGATCGCGCAGATTCGAAGCCAGCCTCAGCTACTGAGAGAGGCTCTCAGCAACTTAGACCCTGTTTCCAAATAAAACGTAAAGCCAGGCGTGGTGGCGCACGCTTGTAATCCCTGTGCTTGGGAGGCGGAGACAGGAGGATCGCGCAGGTTTGAAGCCAGCCGCGCTGGCTTAAGAGACCCTGTTTCCAAATAAAAATATAAAATAGGTCTGGGAGTGTAGCCCGGAGGTAGAAGGGCTTCCAGGAACCCCAGTACCACAACGGAAAAACCAAACAAACAAACAAACAAACAAATAAAACATAAAAAAAGGTCTGGGAGTATAGCCCGGAGGTAGAAAGCCTCTGGGTTCCACCCCCAGTACCCTCCCACACACACTAAATATATATTTTATATATATTTAATATATATATTTTTTGTGGTACTTGGGGTGGAACCCAGGGGTTCTCTGCCTCCGGGCTATACTCCCAGACCTGTTTCATATTTTATTTGGAAATAGAGTCTCACTAAGTTGCTGAGAGCCTCACTCAGTAGCTGAGGCTGTCCTCAAACCTGTGAGATCCTCCTGTCTCAGCCTCCCAAGCGCGGGGATTACAAACATGCACCACCACACCTTGGTTATATTTTATTTGGAAACAGGGTCTCACTAAGTTGCTGAGAGCCTCACTAAGTAGCTGAGGCTGGCTTTGAACCTGTGCCATCCTCCTGTCAGCCTCCCAAGTAATGGGATTACAAGCATGCGCCACCACACCCAGCTAAAATAACATTTTTTTTTACTTTTTTTTTAAGTACTAGGGATGGGACCAAGGGGCATTCTACCTCTGAGCTACACCTGCAGCCCTACTTTTTATTCTTTATTTTGAAACGGGGCCTCACTAAATAGCTGAGACTGTCTGCAAACCCCAATCTTCCTTCTCAGCCTCCCACATGCTGGGATTATAAGCACGTGCCACCATGCCCGGCTAACATTTTTTTTTAGTACAGGGAATTGAACCCAGGGACATTCTACCTGTGAGCTATGTCCCCAGCCTTTTTTCTTCTTTATTGTGAAACAGAGTCTCTCTAAGTTGCTAAGGGCCTTGCTAAATTGTAAAGGCTGACCTTGAACCTGCAATCCTCCTGCCTCAGCCTCCCAAGCACTGGGATGACAGGTGTGCCCAGTACTAGGCCCAGCTGAGAATGGCAGTTTCGTGGCACCCCGTGGCATCTCTAGAGACTGTCCTAATGTCCAGCCAACCAGCTCGGGCCATGTGAGTACCAGCTGTGCTTCCTGTGAATATCTGTGGCCCATGCTGTCTTCACTCATTAGACCTGAGTGAGCCTGAGGATATGATCGCTTCTTCTGAAGTTCAGGGCTGACGGGACAATGCTGATTCCTCGCCCTACTAAGTAATCGATTTTTTTTCCTCCCACAAAATGTAATTATGGTCGTATGGCTCCTGTGGAATATAATTTGCTCTATCTCTTAATAAAATTCCGAGAGCTGAGTAAGAGGAACGAGGGAAGCCTGGTGTGGTGGTGCACACTTCCAATCCCAGGACTTGGGAGGCTGAGCCACAGGATTGCAGATTAGAGGCCAGCCTCAGCAACTTGGACTGCTTCCAAGTAAAAAATAAAATGGGGCTGGGGTGTAACTCAGAGGTACAGTGCCCTGGAGTTAAGTCCCCAGTATCACAAAAGAAGGAGGAGGAGGAGCAAGAGGAAGAGGAAGAAGGAGGAAGAGGAAGAAGGAGGAGGAAGATGAAGAAGAGGGGAGTGTAGCAGGGAAATCAAGGGTAGGTAGACCAAGAGGGCCCACTGAGTTATCTTCTTTATGAATATGTCTCTCCTCCCTCACCCTACTAAGTAAACGATCTTGTCCCCCTACACAATGTAATTATGGCAATATGGTCCTCTGGGAATATAATCTGCTCTGTCTCTTAATAGAATTCAGAGAGCCATAAACAGCTCGACGTTAAACATGAATTATGTGAGGCTGGCATCCGTGCAGAGCAGCGTGGGAAAGAACCGAGGGGCACAGACAGAGCCAACGTCCTGCTGGCTCTGGGAGCGGTGGGCGGTGAGCGGTCACGGTGTCCGCAACCTCTGCCTTGAACTTACTGAAGGACAGTGCACCGCATTGTTTCCCCATCCTCCTCCTCCTCCTCGTCCTCCTCCTCGTCCTCCTCCTCCTCGTCGTCCTCCTCCTCGTCGTCGTCCTCCTCCTCCTCCTCCTCCTCCTCCTCCTCGTCCTCCTCCTCCTCGTCGTCCTCCTCGTCGTCGTCGTCCTCCTCCTCCTCCTCCTCCTCCTCCTCCTCCTCGTCCTCCTCCTCCTCGTCGTCCTCCTCCTCGTCGTCGTCCTCCTCCTCCTCCTCCTCCTCCTCCTCCTCCTCCTCCTCCTCCTCCTCCTCTTCTTCTTCTTCTTCTTCTTCTTCTTCTTCTCTCCCCCCCTCTCTCTACTGAATCCGGAGACATTCTACCTCTAAGCTGTACCCCCAGCCCCATTTTATTCTTTTATTTTGAAACAGGGTCTCTGCTACTTCAAAAATAGGATCATGCTTCCCCTACGATCTACACCTTGTTTTCCTTTGTGGTGCCAGGGATTGAAGGGGCATTCTATCTCTGAGCTACACTCCAGCCCTATTTTATTTATTTTATTTTGCAGTAGTGTTTCTCTAAATTGTAGAGGGCCTCACTGAGTTGCTGAGGCTGGTCTTGGACCTGCGATCCTCCCATCTCAGCCTCCCAAGTACTGGATTACAGGTGTGTACCGACCACAGCTGGATTTATAAATGCCTTTTGGGTTTGTTTTATTTTTCAGTACTGGGGATGGAACCCAGGGGCATTCTTCTCCGGGCTACACCCCCAGCCCTATTTTTTATTCTTTATTTTGAAACAGGGTCTGACTGAGTTGCAAAGGGCCTCGCTAAGTAGCTACGGCTATATGTGAACCGCGATCCTCCTGTCTCAGCCTCCAAAAGCTGGGATGACAAGTGCGCCACCACGCCTGGCCAGACTCCTTCAAAACACTCATAAAAGCCGGGCGTGGTGGCGCACGCTTGTCATCCCAGCATTTGGGAGGCAGAGACCGGATGATCGCGATTCGAGGACAGCCTCAGCTACTTAGCGAGGCCCTTCGCAACTCAGAGATCCTGCTTCAAAAATAAAAAGGCTAAAAATAGGACCAGAGGTGTAGCTCAGAGGTAGAATGCGCCTGGGTTGCATATTCAGTACCGAAAAAAAAAGAAGAAATAATCTTCTTACTAGCCTCTAAAAATGTATTTTGCAAGAGACAAGATGATAGATAAAAAGACAATAGATGATAGATAGGTGATATATAGATAGATAATACAGATGATAGATACATAGATGGATGGATGGATGGATGGTAGATTTTTCTGTTGAGTAGAACTGGACATGGTTCTGTGCAGAGATGATAAAATAAGGGGAAAAATATTCTCTGCTACTAAGGCAAATGCAAGTGGGAAGAGAGACCAGATGTTCTCATGCAAATGAGAGGCGACAGTACCAAGTTGCAGCAGTGCTTGCTCTGAGGGTAGTGCTCTAAGTACCACAGTGTCAGGGTCAGCTTTTCATTGCTGTGACCAAAATACCTGGCTTAACTTTGTTTTTTTTTCTGGCTTAACTTAAAGGAGGGAGGCTTTGCTGACTGTCAGAGTTCCAGGGGTCTCAGTCCTTCTTGCTCTGGGCCTGTGCATCATGGCGGAAGGAAAGTCGCTCTGCTCATAGCAGCTTCCCAGAGCAGTGGGGAGGGGAGACGGGACATGGCCCCAGTCGCCCGCCCCTCCAACCAGGCCTGCTTCTACAGTCTCCATTGCCGGCCAAGGTGTCTGGCTATGGTATTCCTCGCCAGATCGATCCGCTGGTGAGATCGGGGCTCTCCTGATCCAGTCTCTTCCCCCAAACCCCATCTCTGACCTCGGGGCCCAGCCTGATCCAGACTATAACGCCGCTATCTGATAGCCAGGGGCCTCGAGCTGGAGAGGAGAGTTGAGTCTTCAAGGAAGGGAAAGCAAAAAGGCCTGAGTGGACCAAGGAATGCGCCAGTCATGGTCTGGGGAGAGAACTTTAGGACATTTTATGTTGAGACACAAACGGGCATTCCTGCCTGTGTATGTTACCCTGATGATCCAACTAGAACTTTAGCAAAGGCCAAGAAGTGCCTAAAAAAAAAATATTTCTCTGAAAACCGACTTGTAAACAAATAGAAGAGCTGGGCATGGCGGTGCATGCCTGTCATCCCGGTACGTGGGAGGCTGAGGCAGGAGGATGGCAGAATCAAGGGGCCACCTCCACAGCATAGTGAGATTCGCAGCAACCTGGCCAGACCCTGCTTCTAAACAAACAAACAAAATACAAAAGGCAAACCGGGTGTGGTGGCACATGCTTATAATCCCAGCATTCGGGAGGCTGAGACAGGAGGATTGAGGTTTGAGGACAGCCTCAGCTACTACCTAGTGAGGCCCTTTGCCACTCAGTGACAGCCCATTTCAAAATAAAAAATATGAATGGGTTACAAAACTATGAGATATGTACACAATGGAATTTTACTCAGCCATAAGGATAAACACGATTACATCACTTACAGGGAAATGAAGGGAACTGGAGGACATTATGCTAAGTGAGATTAGTCAGTCACAGAAAATAAGAAATTGGATGCTCTCCCTAATATGTGGAAGCTAGGGAGAAATGGTCATGGGAGGAACTCTAGATGAAGCAGGGTATTCTAGAGATGAGCAAATAAGGCACCTGACTGAGGGGATGGGAGGGAGAAGAGGGAAATTCTTGAATGTACATGACGTACTTTAACAAACAGATCAAAGTCAATCACTAAGCCAAACATGGGAAGGAGGGAGGGGGAGGGAATGGGGCGGGAATTGGGGAAGGGCTAATTGGGTGATGTGTGTGTGTATGTCTACACCAGCTTGTACTCCATTAAGATGCATGACTACAATGCACCAATTAAAAAAAAAAAAATAGAGCCGGGCGTGGTGGTGCACGCTTGTCATCCCAGCATTCGGGAGGCTGAGACCGGAGGATCACGGTTCACGGCCAGCCTCACCTACTTAGTGAGGCCCTTTGCAACTCAGTGAGACCCTGTTTCAAAATAAAGAATAAAAAATAGGGGTGGGGGTGTGGCTCGGAGGTCAACTGCCCCTGGGTTCCATCCCCAGACCTGCAAAAATAAAAATTAAAAAATTAAAAATAATAAATAAATAAATAAATAAAAAATAGGGCTGGGGGTATAGCTCAGAGGTAGATTGCCCCAGTTCCATCCCCAGGACCACAACAAATAAACAAAATAAAAAGCAGGGGATCTGGCTCAGAGGTAGAATGTCCCTGGATTCAATGCCCAGTATCACAATCAATCAATTAATAGATAAATTAATAAAGGTATAAGGCAAGGCTTTGCATGGTATTTCAAGTTGTTTTCCGCACCCTTGGAATAAAGGCATTTTGCCTACTTATCCACCTGTGCATTCTGTGGCAGGCATGTACGTCTGTGAAACCTTTCCACATGGAAATAAAGTTTCCGAATTCGATGGTATGCCCAGGTCCCCAGACGACTCAAGTGCCAGGAGACAGGGGTCAGGAAGAACAAAAGCTAATTCTCCGTCTATGTGTTCATAATAGATTTCCACGCGAAGGTTTTGCTTAATCAAATTACCAATTAGAAAAGGGGTGCTGTGGCCTGAGAAATGTTGTGACTCGGCGGCTGCCCTTTGGGCCGGCTGAGTGTCAGGAGACTTGGGTGTGTGGCCCGCGCTCTGCGCCTGGCTCTGCGCACCGCAGGTTAGGATGGAAGGAATGGATGTCGGGACCCATCCCGGGGCTGCCTAATACCAACCAGGAAATAGGATCTTGGTGCACACGGTCCACCGATATGAAACCCGGGCCGCGTTCAGAATCGGGGCCATTGTGTTGCGAATTCTTTGGGGTCTTTAAAATTAACCTCCCAACCCATCTTTTATCAGGTCTTCATCTGTCTTAGCAATTAGATGCTGAAGGAGAGCTCGGGGTCAGTGGGTTGAAGCTAATGCCGTAGTGTGCTTGACGGAACAGTCCCACAGGAGCAGCCCGTCAGCCCACCGTGGGTAAAAACGTAAAATCAAATTAAAAAAGGACAATTCGCAGCACTCTGCTTATCCAGGTATTTCCAAAATATGAACTTAGTGTGACCTTGCCAGTCACCAGATAATTGGAACCGTTGTATAAATGAGAACATATTGTAAAAACATTCAGGAGGCGGGCAAGTCAAAACTTGGCAAAACTACGTGGCTTAGCGGTGCGCGCCTGTTGTCTTATGCTTGGGAGGCGGAGGTTGGAGGATTGCAGGTTTGTGACCAGCCTCAGCCACTTAGCGAGGCCCTCTGCAACCTGGTGAGACTTAAAACTTATTTGATCTGGCAGTACCACTTCTGGGTATCTACCCAAAAGAAAGGAAACCAAACTACCAAACTAATGCATGTGTATCTATGTTCATAGCTGCACAATTCACCATAGCCAAACTGTGGAACCAGCCAAGATGTCCATCAACAGATGAATGGATTACAAAACTGTGGGATATGTACACAATGGAATTTTACTCAGCCATTAAAAAAACTCAATGACATCATTTTCAAGAAAATGGATGGAACTGGAGGACATTATGCTAAGTGAGATTAGTCAGTCACAAAAAATAAGAAATCAGATGCTTTCCCTAATATGTGAGAGCTAGGGAGAAATGGGTCATAGGAGGAACTCTAGATGAAAAAGGAAATCCTATAGAGGAGCAAACAAGACAACCTAAAGGAGGAGAAAGGAGGGGGGAAGAGGAAAATCTCTAAAACACACAATGTACTTAAACATATCGAAGTCAACCACTAAGCCGAGCGAGGGAGGGAGGGACGGGGAGGGAACGGGGCGGGAATTAGGTCAGGGCTAAATGGGTGATGTGTGCATGTATGTCTCCACCATCTTTTATCCCATTAAGATGTATGACTATGATTCACTCATAAAAAATTAAAAAAAAAACTTTGCGTTTCCAAATACAAATTAAAACAGGTGTGGGGGTGCAGCTCAGAGTTAGAACACTCCTGCAAAGTCAAAACAAACAGCAACAAAAAAAAAAAACTCCAAAAAAACAAACAAGCAACGACAACAAAAATAACTTTCGCAAAGTTTCTTCATCAAAGCCGGGCGTGGTGGCTCACACTTGTAATCCCAGCATTTGGGAGGCCGAGAACGGAGGATCACGGTTCACGCACAGCCTCAGCTATTTAGGGAGGCCCTTCGCAACTCAGTGAGACCCTGTTTCAAAAATTTTTTAAAAAGGGTAAAAGTGTAGGGGCTTGGGGTATCACTCAGAGGTAAGACCGCCCTTGGGTTCCATCCCTGGTACCGCAAAAAAAAAAATAATAAATAAATAAATAAATAAATAAATAAATAAATAAATAAAATAAAATAGAGCTTGGCATGGTGGCGCACGCTTGTAATCCCCGCACTTGGGAGGCTGAGACAGGAGGATCGCGCAGGTTCGTAGCCAGCCTCAGCTACTGAGTGAGGCTCTCAGCAACTTAGTGAGACCCTGTTTCCAAGTAAAATATAAAATAGGTCTGGGAGTATAGCCTGGAGGTAGAAAGCCTTTGGGTTCCAGTATCACCAAAAATAAAATAAAATAAAAATTCTTCATCAGAGTGGCATTTTTCTCAATATTTACCAGAGGGTGTAAATATGTTTATGGTTTTTTTGGGAGGGTTGGTACTGGGAATGGAAGCCAGGGGCCTTCTACCTCCGGGCTACACTCCCAGACCTATTTTATATTTTATTTGGAAACAGGGTCTCTTAAGCCAGCAGAGGCTGGATTCGAACCTGCGCGATCCTCCTGTCTCAGCCTCCCAAGCGTGGGGATGACAAGCGTGTTGCCACCACGCCCCGCAGAGGGTGTAAATAAGGAAGCTGGAGATAAGTGGCCAGCTAGCTTGGCTAAGAAGCTCACAATGGTGACGCTAAGTCGCAGGCTGTAGTGGGTGAGGCCGGGGAAAATGGAGCTAGCCACCACTGAGCTGTAGTCAAGCATCTTAGGGCGCAGGGCCATTTCTAAATTATCTCCTATCTTCCGTGGCTCTGCCAGGCCTTGTGCAGCCATCACTATCTGCGAACTTGTGCCTGTTAGCTCTCTGCAGCTGTCCTAGGCTTCTGAGTTCACCAGAGGGGCTGGCGCGGAGGAGCAGAGGGCCTACCGGGAAGACCCAAGAAGCAGGAGCCCCAGTGGGCCCAGGTGGCACCCCTGCACGCAGGCGGTGCAGGTGCCATAGAGACGTCCACCGCCCCGCCACAGGCGTGAAGAGGAGTGGTGGGCCTGAGACGGTGCTGAACCCAGACTCGCTCCCCTGGCCCGGGGAACGCCTGGACGCCTGCTGCCCGGGCCAGGCCTCAGCGTCCCCTGGGCCTGAGCTCCTCAGACCTCTGCCCCCTCTGCTGTGCCCTGGGTTCAGCTAGGTCAGGAAAGTGAAGTCCTTTCCAAAGCCAGCTGATACGCGCTGCAACCCACGCTGAGAATTCGTTTTGCACAATGCACACGGGACCACAACCATTTGCGTGCGGCTCTTTCTAGAATTTTGGAAGACTTACGTATATATATATATTCATGGAGCTGTCTTGGGGGTGGGCCGCAGATCTAAAGAAGCGGCTCCTGTGTGTCATATGATGCACCGCATTATAGATATATACAAATATATAATTTATATGTCAATAAAATTCATATAAATATATAAATTATATAAATATATAAACAATATGTAAATATATAAAGTATATAAAAATATAATTTATGAATAAAATTCATATAAATATATAACTTAAATGTAAATTATATAAATATATAAATATATAAAATATATAAATATATAATTTACATATAAATAATAATATAAACATAATTTATACATAAATTATCTAAATATATAAATATATTAAATATATAAATATATAAACAATATATAAATATAAAATATATAAATATATAATTTATATATAAATAAAATTAATATAAACATAATTTATACAGAAATTATCTAAATATCTATATATATAATTTATATATAAATAAAATTATGTAATATATAAATATATAATATATTTATATATTTAATATATAATTTATATATAAATATAATATATAACATATTAAATACATAAATATATTTCTATATAAATTTATAATTATGTATAACTGTTTATAAGTGTATATATTTGTATATGAAAATTCATATATTTATATGTACATTTATGTATTTATATGTATTTTATATAAATATATATTTAATATATATTATATAATGTAATATATATAATATATATATTGTAATATATATAATATATATATATATATATATATCCTGAAGGTAATTGTATACCCTTGTATAACCTTGTATACCCTATCCTTGGTGCACCCGCGTTTCAACTGGGACCTGTCACTCAAGGTCAATGACCTGTCACTCAAGGTCAAATGTGGAACTGGTCACTTGTTTTATTTTGATCTCAAAAAGTTCTAGATTTCAGGGTTAGTTTATAGATACTTAGATTAGGAATGCTTAATTTATATGAACATCATTCATTTCTTTGAAGGAAAAATACACTTTTTTTTTTTTTTTGCGGTGCCGGGGATGGCACCCAGGGGCACTCTACCTCTGAGCCGCACCCCCAGCCCCACCCCCACTGCCGTGCCTGCATATTTAGAGTATCTACATGACCCTGGCGTAGAATCCTCACTTTTCTCCGGGGATACCTAGTCTCCCGGCAGATGTGCTCTGTTGCACTGGGACGCGATCTTTGAAACTCAAATCGGTGCTTGAAATGATACTTGGAAATTTTCTTTGGTTCTTCTGGGTCATCTCTGAAAGAATGACAATATAAACTGGAATTTAAAGTATGTATGTAATTTCAAAAGCTGTCATAGCCACACTGGAAAGGCGAAAAGAAACCACTGAAATGAAGTAATTGTATATTTTATTTTAATCCAGTGTATCCAAAAGGTTATAATTTCAAATATGCCATCAGTCTAAAACTATGGCTGATATTGCACATTGTACTTTTTCCATATTAAGTCTTTGAAATCATTGTCTATTTTGAATTTATGGTAAGATTCAGTTTGGAAGTATCACACTTTATTTTATTTATTTATTTATTTATTTATTTTTTTTTTTTTTTGTGGTACTGGGGGTGGAACCCAGAGGCTTTCTACCTCCGGGCTATACTCCCAGACCTTTTTTTTTTTAATATTTTATTTGGAAACAGGGTCTCACTAAGTTGCTGAGAGCCTCACTAAGTAGCTGAGGCTGGCTTTGAACCTGCACGATCCTCCCGTCTCAGCCTCCCAAGCGCAGGGATTATAAGTGTGCGCCACCACGCCCGGCAGGAGTATCACACTTTAAACACCACGTAACCATTAGTTTATTGTTTTATTTTTCGGTACCAGGGATGGAACCCAGGGACATTGTATCTCTGAACCACACCCCCAGCCCTATTGTTTTAGTCTTTTTATTTTTGAAACGGGGTCTCACTGAGTTGCAGAGGGCCTCAATAAGTAGCTGAGGCTGTCCTCGAACCGCGATCCTCCAGTCTCAGCCTCCCGAATGCTGGAATTACAAGCGTTCACCACCAAGCCTGGCCTAAAACTTCATATTTTATATAAGCTTTTGGGAGCCAGGCGTGGTGGCGCACGCTTGTAATCCCCGCGCTTGGGAGGCTGAGACAGGAGGATCGTGCAGGTTCAAAGCCAGCCTCAGCTACTTAGTGAGGTTCTTAGCAACTTCATGAGACCCTGTTTCCAAATAAAATATAAAATAGGTCTGGGGGTATAGCCCGGAGGTAGAATGCCCCTAGGTTCCACCCCAAGTATTGAAAATAAATAAATAAATAAACAAACAAACAAACAAACCACCACCAACAAAACCTGTTCTCTGTAGGCATCCTGTCTCTGTACGATCTTCCAGACGGAGGCCGTTTCTTGTTTTTTAGACGTTCCTTACTTTGCTTCCTCTTGACAGCTTTGAGAAGTACCCTCAGCTATGTTGGAGAGTTTTCTTCCATTTGTTGAAAGTGTTTTTCTCGTGACTAGGCGAGGGTGTAAGGTTTGCAAAGGAAAATCCTGGTAGTAAAGTGCCCTTCTTAATCCATGACTTTTTAAATTTTTATTTTATTTTTACAGTACTGGGGATGGAACCCAGGGGCATTCTACCTCTGAGCTACACCCCCAGCCCGATTTTTTATTCTTTATTTTGAAACAGGGTCTGAGTGGCAAAGGGCCTCGTTAAGTAGCTGAGGCGGTCCTGGAACTGCGATCCTCCTGTCTCAGCCTCCCAAGTGCTGGGATTACAAGCGTGCACCAACACACCCAGCCAGTCCTATTTTTTATTCTTTATTTATTTATTTTTTTTATTTATTTATTTTTATTTTTATTTTTGGTACTGGGGTTCCTGGAAGCCCTTCTACCTCCGGGCTACACTCCCAGACCTATTTTTACATTTTTATTTGGAAACAGGGTCTCCTAAGCCAGCGCGCGTGGCTGGCTTTGAACCTGCGCGATCCTCCTGTCTCTACCTCCCAAGTGCGGGGGATTACAGGCGTGCGCCACCACGCCCGGCTTTTATTCTTTATTTTTAAAACAAGGTCTCACTGAGTTGCAAAGGGCCTCACTAAGTAGCTGAGGCTGGCCTCGAACTGTGATCGTCTGGTCTCAGCCTCCCAAATGCTGGGATTACAAGCGCGGGCCACCACACTGGGGTTTTTTTGGGGGGTTTTGTTTTTGTTTTTGTAATGGTAAGAGCAGAAGTTTAAACATGAACCTGACATCAGCGTCAGTAGTCTGGGATGTGAGTTTTGCGGAGAGAATTTCTGATAGTGACGTTCCCTTCATAATCCGTGAGCCTTTTTTTTTTCTTAACAGTAGGAACAAAAGTTTAAAGATAAACTTGCCATCAGTGTCACCAAATAAAAGACAAAGCTGCTGTTTTTCTCTGCATTCCTTCTGTTCCAAAGTTCTTAGAAGCTCAAGTGGAAATATCCTCTCACAGAATGGGGGTTGGCAGGTTCAGCTTCTCCACGCCGCTTGTGGGAGCTTCTGAAACATCCCCTTTCTACTTATCAGCCGTGCCGGTGGCCCGGGAGATCCAGGGAGCCTTTCTGATGTGTTCAGCACCAGGCGGTATCAAGCTGTTTCTAAGAAATGAACATGTCACCCGGGCAGAATGGCAGGCGCGCTTGTCTTTGAGCCTGCCCGTGATTGGCACTCCAGCAGGAATAATACAGACGGCCGCTGTGCTAAGACACTGCTCAGATAGGCCCCGATGCCCAGGGTCACTTCTCAACGCCGCGGGCGCTGACATTTTGAGTGAATGAGACTGCGTAGAGGACGATCAAAGGCTGTAAAGAGGCAGGACAGTCAGTTAAGTTTACGATAAAGAAATCTAAGAGCCGGGCGGGGTGGCGCACGCTTGTAATCCCAGCATTTGGGAGGCTGAGACCGGAGGATTGCGGTTCGCAGACAGCCTGACAGCCTCAGCTATTCAGTGGGAGTCTCTGCAGCTCAGTGAGAGCCTATTTCAAAATAAAGAATTAAAAAAATGGGTAGGGGATTTTTCTTGGAGGTCAGATGCCTCTGGGTTCCATCCCCAGACCCACACATACACACACAAAAAAATCTAAGAGTAAACACAGATGGAGGCAGATATAAATCTAGTGCATGCCTGTGATTCCAGCACGTGGGAGGCTGAGACAGGAGGATCACAGATTGTAGGTCAGCCTCAGGGGGGAAAAAAACAGATGCTGGGAATATAGCTCAGAGGAGGCCGGGCGTGGTGGTGCACGCTCCTGATCCCAGCATTCGAGAGGCTGAGATGGGAGGATCGCAGTTCGAGGACAGCCTCAGCTACTTAGCGAGGCCCTTTGCAAACCGGTGAGACCCTGTTTCAAACTAAAGAAAAAATAGAATAGGGCTGGGGGTGTAGCTTGGAAGTGCATTGCCCCTGGGTTCCATCCCCAGTACCGCAAAAAATAAAATATATCTCAGAGGTAGAATGCCCGCCGGGGTCCAGCCCTAGCAAGAGCCGAGGTCCGCGTGTTGGTGGGAGGAAGCCGAGGTTGAATGAGAGCCGAGCCGCCACGAGACCAGGTTCAGACTTCTCCACTTTATTCAGGATTCGTTAATAATCTTTATATTTTCTTTTTTAGCAGAAAAGCGAGGGCATGGCCATGCGAGCAGGAACTCCAAGGACGGGCAAAGTTTTATTTTTACAGAGTTCAGAGCAGGGTGCCAGACATTTAAATAATCAGTGTGCTTTGTCCCACTTCACAAGGCTGACTCGAACTTACTCTTATACACTGGCCCGAACTAAGGTCAGTTTGAACTTAATGTTTGGCCCAAAATTTATCCTTGGGAAAAAATCTTTGCCGCCTGAGTCTCTCACAAGCCGCTGCCCATCGGTTTTAGTTACAATGCTTATACATAAAATTCCGGTTATACACATTGATCCAAATAATCCTAAAATAATTTTTTGAAGAAGGAAATGCTAGACAGACTTCACGGGGGACTACGCCGCTGCGGGTCCCCTGACCAAGCTTTCTCAAGGTCTGCGTGACATGCTGTGGCAAAGGCCTTTGGGTTTAATCCACAAAAAGAAAAAGGATAGCTCAGAGATGCAGTGCCCCTGGTTCCTTCCCTAGTACCGCAAAAAAATTAAAAGAATAAGAATAGAATAAAATATAGCTCAGAGGTAGAATGCCCTTGGGCTTAATTTGCAAAAAGAAAAAAGAATAAACAGAAACGTAGACTTGTGAAAAAGTATTAGGAAAGGGTGGAGCAGCCCTAATACTTTCTGGGGACCGGAAGAAAGATGAGGAGGAGAAGGAAGAGGAGAAGAAGGAGGAGGAGGAGGAGGAGGAGGAGGAGGAGAGGAAGAGGAGGAGGAGGAGGAGATGGAGGAGGAGGAGGAAGAGGAGGAGGAAGAGGAGGAGGAGATGGAGGAGGAGGAGGAGGAAGAGGAGAAGGAGGAGGAGGAAGAGGAAGAGGAGAAGGAGGAGGAGGAGGAGGGGGAGGAGGGGGAGGAGGAGGAGGAGAAAGAAAATAGTCTCTGGGTAATGAGGTGGCTGTGTTGCGTTTGGTTGGCGTCACGGGCTGGGCTGATGTCTGGGATTCCAGTGGATCCTCAGTGACCAGGCTTCCCCAGTTCTTGGCTACACCGTGTATCGTTTCACCTCTGCACCCATCAATCAGCCTTTTTCTAACTCTTACGACTTGGGGAGAATTTTTCCTCCGAACCCTCAGCACCGGCATTTTCAGGGATCTGGGTAGCGGGTAACAACGGGGAGCCTTGTCGGTGGGGCCCACATTCAAAGTTAATGGTTTTTTGTTTTTATTTGACTAATCTCACTTAACATAATGTTCTCCAGTTCCTTCCATCTTCTTGCAAATGCTATTATTTTATTTTTCTTTATAGCTGAATAGAATTCCATTGTGTGTATTTCCCAAAATTTTGCTATCCATTCATCTGTTGATGGAGATCTAGGTTGGTTCCATATTTTGGCTATTACAAACTGTGCTGCTATGAACATAGGTATGCATATGTTAACGTAGTTCTCTGAATTCAACCCCTTTGGAAAGATACCCAGGAGTGGTAGAGCTGGATCATATGGTGGATCTATTCCCACCTTTCTCAGGAATCTCCACACAGATCTCCATAGTGGCTGAACTAGTTTGCATTCCCACCAACAGTGTAAAAGAGTTCCTCTTTCCCCACATCCTCGCCAGCATTTGTTGTTGTTTGATTTCTTTATGCTTGCCACTCTGACTGGGGTTAGATGGAATCTCAGTGTAGTTTTGATTTGCATCTCCCTGATGGCCAGTGATGAAGAGCATCTTTTCATGTATCTATTGGCCACTTGTATCTCTTCTTTTGTGAAGTGTCTATTCATTTCGGTTTTGGTGGCAATGAGGGTGGAACCCAGAGGCTTTCTACCTCCGGGCTACACTCCCAGACCTATTTTATACTTTATTTGGAAACAGGGTCTCACTAAGTTGCTGAGAGCCTCACTAAGTAGCTGAGGCTGGCTTTGAACCTGTGCCATCCTCCTGTCTCAGCCTCCCAAGTGCTGAGATTACGAGCGTGCGCCAGCATGCCCGGCAAGTTAGTGGGCTTTGGTGAGGTTTCTCCTCCATTGTCTGAACCAAAGTTAGATTGGAACAATAAGGGAGAAAGAAAGCTGAGGTTGATTAATGAAGGAGCTACATCTGAATTTGTGTAAAATATAAACAGAACATGGTTAACCTGGACACTCATTGTTGGGAGGAGGGGAAGGGGAAGTGGGGGGGGAGGTACCAAGCATAGTCTGAATGTATGCCATTTGCAATAGGTTTCACATAAAGATAAAAAAAAAATAAATTTAAAAAAAGTAAAATAAAAAACAACCAAAATTAATGGGCTTGAAGAGGCAGGGAAGCAGTCATAGCAAAGGCTTGGGAGCCCAGCCGCTGGTCCCGGCCCCTCCTTCCATTATCAGCAGCACCCCAGGACATAATCAGGACATAATCAGAGTGCTCGGGGCTCTGAGCTGGAGAGACAGCCTCACAAACTCTGGACTATTCTCAGAGCCTGGAATTGGGGAAAGTAAATGCATCCCCGGACAGACCGCTCCCAACGGCCCCCATAAAACACGTGGCTTCACCAGGACACGGAAACTGGAGGTCGTGCTGGGACACTTGGCACTGCACTAAAACCCAGGTCACTCGGGCTCAATTGACCCCCTGCTCCGAAACAAAGCTGTCCAATAAGTGCATTAAAGTCGGGGCTATTTGCAATCGATGGGGCTTTGCAAATCAAGCGTAGATGAAGAGCTCTGTCTCGGCTTTGCACAAAAGATGGGGAGCCAGACGAAGAACCCAGGCAGCCAGGGAAGCCAAGGAGCCGGAAAGCCTTCCGAGGTGCGTGGCTTCAGGGCAGCGCAGACGGCCCCCACACGGGCACGCTAGTTTGGGAACCTGCAGACGGCCCCCACACAGACACACTTTTGGGAACGTACCGTGCCTCCCCGCTTGGGAAAGCTGGTACTTCAAGACTCGTGATTGCTAAATGCGGATATCCAGTTTTTACACACACTGGCAAATACTGTCATTAAAATAGGGGATACCCACTTTGGGGGGGAATTCTGGCGGGTGTGTCAGGTAGTGATGGTGAAAATAGATGTTGGACAAAACTGTTTACTTTGCGGCCAGGAAGAAAAAAATTGCAAGAGGGGAAAAGAGGAGGTTGCCTGCCGGGCTCATGCTTATAACTCTGGGGGCACACCCCCAATAACATAAAGATGTCCCACAAGGATAAAGGGCCTCTGCACCTCCCTGTAGTAGCGCCATCCTGGTGATCAAGCCTGTAATTCACGAATCTTTGGGGGACACACGTCCAGACGACAGCAAGGACAAGTGGGCAAGAAATCTGTTCTGTGTTGAGCCGTTGAAACGCAAGGGCTCACGGGTCACCATAGTGTGGACTAGGCTAGCCCGCCTGAGCCTTTCATTTGATATTACAGAGCTTTTTTTTTTTTTTTTTGTATGGTGTTTTCCTCTGGTTGATTTTTGCAGCTCAAGGGATAAAATCCAGGGCCTGTGTGTGCCAGGCAAAGGCTCTATCACAGAGGCATTCCCCTGGCCATTTTATTTTTTCCCTTTTCTTTTTCTGTATATGCATTTTCTTGGTGCGTTGAAATTATACATCATAATGAGGCATAGAATGATAGGAATACACAGGCACGCAGCAGATATGGTGCGTTTCCCTCTGAATCCACCGGGCTCTCCTGTACATGTGCCTGAGATAATTTCCTGTATGAACAGAGTATTCTTTTCTTCATACAATCCCCCTTCCCCCAAGACCTTTCTCCCTTAATTCCCTTCCACGATTTTACTGGAATCTCCCCGCATTTACCTAAAGTCTCGTTTACCCCATTTTTTTTTCTAGTGTGAGTAACTTGTAGATTTTTGAGGGGAGTCCCAGGAATTATGATTATTTTGCTTTTTACTTTATTGAAGTTCTCAGTAGTAAAATAGTAAGTAAACCTAATAAGAAATAGGTGTTTACATATGATATATATTTAGATATGTGTGTGAGAGAGATGTATCTCACCAAGTAGAAAACATATATATATATATATATGTTTATATACATGTTTATATATGTTTATATATACATATGTATTTATATTTTCCCATAGATATGTTTATATGTGTATGTCTGTGTATGTATATGTGTATGGCATAATATATATGGCATAAAAATATCTATAATATACATGGCGTAAGGAAGGATGGAAGCAGGGGAATGTTTTTTGATGTTTTTTCATTCCTTTGTTTTTTTCTTCTCAGTTTTCCAATAATTTTCTTCTAGCTCATTAAAGCTCAGATTGAATTTAAACACATTTCAGATGAAGTTCCTATGCCTTTACAAAAACAATTTTAACCGGAATGGATCTTGACCAAGGTAATAAGTGCAAATTGAAAATATAGTTCTGTGTGCATTGAAACTTGGTCCGCTGCCATGACATTTAATACAACCCTCGTGGATTATCAGATAGTGATAAGACTCTGCAGGAACCAGGTTATTTGGGGGAGGTTAAGAAAAAGATCACATATAGTTTAATCCTTATGTGACAGTACCGTTTTTCTGTCTTTTTTTTTTTTTTTTTTTTTTTAGGTACTGGGGATGGAACCCAGGGACATTCTACCTCTGAGCTCTACCCCCAGCCCTACTTTTTATTCTTTATTTTGAAACAGGGTCTCACTAAGTTGCAGAGGGCCTCACCAAGTAGCTGAGGCTCGCTAAGAACCTGAACTCCTGTCTCGGCCTCCCAGGTACTGGGATGACAAGTGTGTGCCATCACACCTGGCTTACCTTTTCCCAGGTCATGAAGCCTTTTTTTTTTTTTTTAGTGATAAAAATAGTCATTTTATTTTATTTATTATTTTGTGGATCATATTGAAAATGACATATATTCACTCAGTGCTTGGTGCCCTCCCCACCCCCGCTTCCTCTTCCCCCTCTCCCAACAATGAGTGTCCAGGTTGACCGTTCATATTTTACACGTATTTGGATGTAGCTCCTCCATTGGTCGACCTCAGCCTTCTTCCTCTCCTCCCCTTCCATTTCAGCTTTGCTGAGGTTTCCCCTCCGGTATCTGAATTGTGCGTCTCTGAACATAGATACTCGTGCACTGGTTTGGTAGTTTGGTATTCATTTTTGGGGGGTAGATACCCATGGGGAAATAGTGTGGAAATTAAATGTAGGACTCCCAAGGAAGAGATAAACTGTAATTGATCGGGCGTGGAGAAGTAGAAACTCTAATACATTATCGGTGTTTTTATTTACACTCAATTCAAAATATATTAGGGGCGATTTTTTTTGACGCTATGAAAATGCTTGAATGGTGACGTGACAGGCCAGCAAGTGCAGTGAGGCATGGCCGTCAGGACGGGCTGTGATGGTGAAGAGAACTCACACCGCTTCCACACTTTACCCGCTGACGACAGCTCTAGGCCTCCTCCTCACACTCGCCCTCCTCCTCAGCCATGGCGTCCTGGTACTGCTGGTACTCGGACACCAGGTCGTGCATGTTGCCCTCGGCCTCGGTGAACTCCATCTCGTCCATGCCCTCGCCCGTGTACCAGTGCAGGAGGGCATTGCGCCGGAACATGGCTGTGAACTGCCTGGAGGTGCTCTTGAACAGCTCCTGGATGGCTGTGCTGTTGCTGATAAAGGTGGCGGACATTTTTAGCCCCCGGGGTGGAATGTCACAGACAGCCGTTTTCACGTTGTTGGAGATCCACTCGACGAAATAGCTGCCGTTCTTGTGTTTGGGCATCAAGCATCTGTTCGTCCACCTCCTTCATGGACAGACGGCCCCTGAACACAGCAGCCACCGTCAGGTAGCGGCCGTGGTGGGGGTCGCAGGCAGCCATCATGTTCTTGGTGTCAAACATTTTCTGGGGACGCTCGGGCACAGTTAGGGCCGGGTACCGCTGGCTGCCCCTGCTGGTCAGGGGGTCGAAGCCGGCATGAAAAAGTGCAGGCCGGGGGAGGGCACCATGTTCACGGCCAGCTGACACTAGGTGGTTAAGGTTGCCGTACGTGGGTGTGGTCAACTTTAGGGTCCTGGGTTTTTTTTATTCTTTTAATATAATTTAATTAATTAATTAATTTATTTATTTATTTATTTTGCGGGTCTGGGGAAGGAACCCAGAGGCATTTGACCTCCGAGCTATATCTCCTGCCCTATTTTTTCTTTTCTTTTTTTTTTTTTTTTTGGTAGTACTGGGGTTCCTGGAAGCCCTTCTACCTCTGGGCTACACTCCCAGACCTATTTTATATTTTTGAAACAGGGTCTCTTAAGCCATTGAGGCTGGCTTCGAACCTGCGCGATCTTCCTGTCTCCGCCTTCCAAGTGTGGGGATTACAAGCGTGCCCACCACACCTGGCTTTTTTTTTTGGTTTTGTTTTGGAGGTACTGGGAATGGAACCCAGGGGCCTTCTACCTCCGGGCTACACTCCCACACCTATTTTATATTTTATTTGGAAACAGGGTCTCTTAAACCAGCTGAGGCTGGCTTCGAACCTGCGCAATCCTCCTGTCTCAGCCTCCCAAGCGCGGGGATGACAAGCGTGCGCCACCACGCCCGGCTCAGCTTTAGGGTTCTGAAGCAAATGTCATTGAGGCTTCGATATCAATGCAATAGGTCTCACCTGTGTTTTCTACAAGCTGGTGGACTGAGAGAGCGTCATTGTAGGGATCGACCACAGTGTCCGACACCTTGGGCGAGGGCACCACACTGACCGTGCTCATGATCCTGTCTGGGTACTCCTCCCGGATCTTGCAGATGAGGAGGGTACCCATCCCAGACCCCAGTCCCCCCACCCAGGGCGTGGGTCAGCTGGAAGCCCTGCAGGCAGTCACAACGTCCAGCACTGAGTCGACCAGCTCTGCGGCTTCTGTGTAGTGCCCCGCGGCCCGGTTGTTCCCAGCCGCGCGTGGTGGCACACGCTTGTCATCCCCACGCTTGGGAGGCGGGGACAGGAGGATGGCGCAGGTTTGAAGCCAGCTGCGCTGGCTTAAGAGACCCTGTTTCCAAATAAAAAAGTATAAAATAGGTCTGGGAGCATAGCCTGGAGGTAGAAGGGTTTCCAGGAACCCCAGTGCCACCAAAAAAAAAACAAAAAAAAAAAACAAAAAAGAAAAGGGGAGTAGGAGTATAGCTCAGAGGAGGAATGTCCCTGGGTTAATTCCCAGGACCGAAACAAAATAAAACAAAAGAGTAAATACTAAGCCGTGCGTGGTGGCGCACGCTTGTCACCCCAGCATTCGGGAGGCTGAGACGGGAGGATCGCAGTTCGCGGACAGCCTGAGTTACTTAGCGAGGCCCTCTGCAACTCAGCGAGACCCTGTTTCAAAATAAAAAATAAAAAATAGGGCTGGGGGTGTAGCTCAGAGGTAGAATGCCCCTGGGTTCTATTTCCAGACCCACAAAGAAAGGTAAATGCTCCATTAATGTCTTTTAACAAACCTGCAGTCCGTACAAGTTATATCTGCCACTGGGATGTAGTTGTTCTTGTGGATGCTACATTTTCTTTTTTCCTTTTTTCTCTTTCTTTTTTTGGTGGTACTGGGGTTCCTGGAAGCCCTTCTACCTCCGGGCTACGCTCCCAGACCTATTTTATATCTTTATTTGGAAACAGGGTCTCCTAAGCCAGCACAGCTGGCTTCGAACCTGCGCCATCCTCCTGTCTCCGCCTCCCAAGCGCGGGATTACAGGCATGCGCCACCATGCCCGGCCAAGGAGAGAATCTTTTTTTTTTTTTTTTTTTTTGGTGGTACTGGAGGTGGAACCCAGAGGCTTTCTACCTCCGGGCTATACTCCCAGACCCATTTTATATTTTATTTAGAAACAGGGTCTCACTAAGTTGCTGAGAGCCTCACTAAGTAGCCGAGGCTGGCTTCGAACCTGCGCGATCCTCCTGTCTCAGCCTCCCAAGCGCGGGATTACCGGCGTGCACCACCACTCTGGGCCTGGATCCTACATTTTCTAAGAGAGACATTTCCTGGCCTGGGGCAGTGAGCAGGTCCAATCGAGGCTGGAAGAAGGGGACATTTATAGAAAATGGGGATTCTGGTACTCAAAACAGCTAACCTGCTGTCTTCTGGTTTCACAACTAAAGCCAGGTAGCATACCAAGGATGGCCAAATTCTCAGAATTTGGAGGTGACAGACTTGGGCCACGGTCACGGCACGTGAGGTAGCTGTACAGCCTCAGAGCATGTCAGCCGTGCAGAAATCCTAGAACTGGTTCCAAGGATGGAGAAGACCTATCTGAACGGCAGCAACAGCAGAGCCTGGTTATGTCTGTCTGCCTTGCTCGGTCCCCCACCAGCGCTGACCAAATGGTTTCAGGAATCCAGATTCTTCTTCTTTTTTTTTTTTTTTCCTGGACTTCAACTCAGGCACATTCTACCTCCGAGATACACCTCCAGCCCTATTTTATTTTTGATTTGGAAGCAGAGTCTCACTAGGTTATGGAGGGTTTCCCTAAGTTGCTGAGGCTGACCTGCAATCTTCCTGTCTCAGCTTCCCAAGGACTGGGGTAATTACAAGTGTGCGCCACCACACCCGGCTCAGGAATCCAGAGTCTTTCTCCAAATCTTCCTTAAGGGCCAGGGCTGGTGGCGCACGCCTGTAATCTCAGCACTTGGGAGGCTGAGACACGAGGGTCACGCAGGTTCGAGGCCAGCCTCAGCTGCTTAGTGAGGCTCTCAGCAACTTAGTGAGACCTTGTTTCCAAATAAAATAGAAAATAGGTATAGTAAGTGCAGCCAGCCAGGAGGTAGAAAAGCCTCTGGGATCCATCTCTGGTAATAAATAAATAAATAAATAAATAAACCCAAAACTTCTTTAAGTACAGAGAGAAGAAGAGGAGCGATGATTCTGAATTTCTGAATCCTTAAATTTCATTCTTTGTTCCAGTGCTTGGTCTCCTCTTGACCCAGGGGTTCTGTTACCCAAACCAAAGTATCCCCGTCAGCGGCCTCAGTCTTGGGGAGACATCAGAATGTGCTGTTTTTGTAGTTTGCTTTCTGTTTTCTTGGCTCTTGTTAGGCATGGCAGCTTGCTTCTCATTGTTTACAAGGAAATTGTCTTCTTAGCTTCCACGATTATTTCACATTCTTTCCCAGGTATTTCTTGGTACAACTTAGGATAAGTCAAGGATCGTTTGGTAGTTGCTGGTGAGGGTAGAATTCACATTTGCTGTCTTGAGAACCGGCCCGGGAGTCCAGGAAGAAATCTGATAGCTGTACCAGTATTGGGAAGGGCCTAGGAAGATTTGAGAAAGCTCTCATTATTAATATATTTCAAAAATTGGGTGAGGGGCAAATCTGTGCAAGGACTTGGTTTCTGCCTAAAAGCAGGCAACTATTCCAATGTAAATTAACCTAGCTAAAAGCAATTAACCAGTCAATAGGAGAGGAGAACTAGGCCTTTCTCTAAAGACAGGTCTTAGAAGAGGAGAACTAGGCCTTTCTCTATCTAAAGACAGACCTACATGATGATCTAGGGAGAATGGGGCAGGGTTGGACCTGAAAGGAGACACCTCACCACACCTTGCTGGGGGAGGTACCTTACAGGGTTAAGGGGAGGTACCTTACAGGGACGTTCACTACGTCAGGATTACGTAAACAAGATGGAGGTCATGGGTTTAAAAGTCCGGTCCACGTGTGATCCCTTAAGCGTATTCATTTCGAGTCACCCCTCCATGCCAGTCTGGTATGGAGCTGCACCTATCTTCTGTATTTCTATCTTTCTAATAAACTTCTTTAAATCTTCAGCAACTGTCCAAGCTATGCATATTTATCCTTAGCTCAGGACAAGAACCCACGGTTTTTTTTGTTTTTTTTTTCTGTTTTTGGTCGTTTTGTGTTTTGTTATGTTTTGAGGGAGATTGTGTCTGGGGCCCTAACAGTCTGGGTCCCCAGAAACAGTTTCCCCACGACCATAGTCTCCCAATCTGTGACATTAGCGAGGGAGGGAAGAGGACCTGGGGCACGGGAGGGATTATAAAGGCCATCCGTATCGCCTTCTGTGAGGGCTGGGGGTCGGGAACAGTGAGGTAAGAGACCCACGGGCGCCAGGAGATCAGGGACCAGCAGCCCAGAAGATAACAATTCAAATTAAGTATTGAAATTAGACAAAAGGCTATTGGTCCTCCAAGACCCAGTTCTGACCAATCATAAAAGAGCAGAAGGGAAACCTCAGTAAGGTATAAAAGCCAACCTCCCAAGACCTTCAGGGTGACTCGCTTTCAGGAACACCTCCTCACGCCCCATGTAGAGGGAGCTCCTAATTGTCGTTTACCTTTCCCTGGCTTAAATATTTGTATTTTGTGCTGGGCATGGTGGCGCACGCTTGTAATCCCCGCGCTTGGGAGGTGGAGACAGGAGGATTGTGCAAGTTCAAAGCCAGACGCGCTGGCTTAAGAGACCCTGTTCCCCCCCATCCCCCGCCAAAAAAAAATTGATCTGGGAGCGTAGCCGGAGGTAGAAGGGTTTCCAGGAACCCAAGTGCCACCAAAAATTTTATATTTCTATGTCCTTTGTTACTCCTTGGACTTTACTCATTAAAATCCACTGGACAAGAACCCTGTAAGAAGAAAGACCGTCGTATCAATAGTTACTCTTGGGATCTGATTCCTAAGGCAAGAACTTAGGAAGAAAAATGTTACAGCAGAGGATAGAAGGATAAAAAGAGAGGGAAAGACAGACAGAGAAGGAAGGAGAGAGAGAAAAATTATATTGTATACATATAACTCGGAACGGAAATTAGCGTATGTGGAGAAAAACAGAATAAATAAATATGAGATGCATCTTTTTCCCCTTTGAAATATTTAGAAGCTATTAATTTATTGAGAATCATCATTTTTACTGAGAAACCATTTCAAGACTCCCCCCATCCTCTCTCCTACGCATGAAACGCCTCATGACCATCGTCTCCTTAGGCGGCTTTTCCGTCATTCAAAGAAACTGAAATATCCACGCTACCGAACTTTGAGAGAACATTTAATTCCTAAGTTATCCGACTGGCCAAGGCCATATAAAAAGAAGGAACACTTGTATCAAGTATCATAAAGGTGATTTAACTCTGATATTAAAGTCTGACAGGATCGGAAAGAAGGAAAATTATATGCACACAGTTGTGTCGTCTCCTATATAAATATTAATGCAAACTCTTTAAGCGAACATTTAATCCCATAGTGAATGAAGAACTCATAAGAAATAATGAAATAATATCTATTTTAGGAATGCCAGAATGATTCAGTATCAGGAGGTGTATTAATGTAATGCATGACATTATGGTGTTAAGTGAAAATAACCCCACGACTTTAATAAGTGCCCAAAAGAGGTTTATAAAATCCAACTATTATCTCCGAGTAAAATAGAAGTAAAAGTAATAACAATAATTTTTAGCCGCATAGCTGAATATGTCTTCATGCCGAAGAGCCAGGAATTTTCTAATGCTGTCAGAAAGGAGGTAAGGTGGCCACTATTACGTTCTTATTAACGTCCACGTGAAAGTGCTGACTCATACGGTTATTTAAAATGTTGGAAATGATTCAACTTTTGAAAAGCAAAATTAACAGTAATGTAAAATGGAAAAGTGCAAGGAATTAGTGATAATAATAAATCAGGAGACAGCATTGGCGTGTTAACTAAGGCAGTGAAGACAGTATCAGCAGGCACCTAGCTCTCCAATAGGCAAACCATACCCAACTGAAAATTCCTTTTATACTGGCACTGACTCGTGCTGTTATAATATTCAAGAACATTGGGAGCATTATCCCTACAAAATATTCCTGGGAAATCTGTCAGTGAACAATTTTTTGTTTTGTTTTTAATGGTACTGGGAACTGAACCCAGGGGCATCCTACCTCCAAGCTACCCCACCAGCCCTATTTTTATTTTTTATTTAGAAACAGAGTCTCCCTCAATTGCCGAGGACCTCTCTACGTTGCTAAGACTAGCCTCAAACCTGCACTCCTCTTGTCTCAGCCTTCTAAGGACTCAGGGGGTGGGGGGCAGGCAGAGGCCACCATGCCTGGTCAAAAGTAACTGAGACGGGATCACCACAGGTTCAAGGCCAGCTGTATCAACTCTGAGCAACTTAGCTATTTCTTTTTCTTTTCTTTTCTTTCTTTTTTTTTTTTGGTACTGTGGATGGAACCCAGGGGCATTCTGCCTCCAAACTATACCCCCGGCCCTATTCTTTTCTTTCTTTCTTTCTTTCTTTCTTTCTTTTTTTTTTTTTTTTTTTTTTTTTTTTTTTTTTTTTTTTTTTTTTTTTTTTTGCAGTACCGGGATAGAACCCAGAGGCATTCTGCCTCCAAACTATACCCCTGGCCTCTTTCTTTCTTTCTTTCTTTCTTTCTTTCTTTCTTTCTTTCTTTCTTTCTTTCTTTCTTGCGGTACTGGAATGGAACCCAGGGGCATTCTGCCTCCAAACTATACCCCCGGCCCTATTCTTTCTTTCTTTCTTTCTTTCTTTCTTTCTTTCTTTCTTTCTTTCTTTCTTCCTCTTTCTTTCTTTCTCCCTCCCTTTCTTTCTTTCTTTCTTTCTTTCTTTCTTTCTTTCTTTCTTTCTTTCTTTCTTTCTTTCTTGCAGTACCGGGATGGAATCCAGGGGCATTCTGCCTCCAAACTATACCCCCGGCCCTTTTCTTTTCTTTTCTTTTCTTTTCTTTTCTTTTCTTTCTTTCTTCCTCTTTCTTTCTTTCTTTCTTTCTCCCTTTCTTTCTTCCTCTTTTTTTCTTTCTTTCTTCCTTTCTTTCTTTCTTCTTTTTTGCAGTACCGGGATGGAACCCAGGGACATTGTGCCTCCAAACTATACCCCCGGTTCTGTTCTATTCTTTCTTTCTTTCTTTCTTTCTTTCTTTCTTTCTTTCTTTCTTCCTCTTTCTCTTTCTTTCTTTCTTTCTTTCTTCCTCTTTCTCTTTCTTTCTTTCTTTCTTTCTTCCTCTTTCCCTTTCTTTCTTTCCTTCTTTCTTTCGGTACTGGGATGGAACCCAGGGCACAGGACATTGTACCTCCGAGCTACACCCCCAGCTCTAGTTTTTTTTTTTTTAGTCCTTTTATTTTTGAAACTAGGTGTCACTGAGTTGCAAAGAGCCTCACTAAGTAGCTGAACCCGGTCGCGAACCACGATCCTCCCGTCTCAGCCTCCCAAATGCTGGGATTACAGACATGTACCACCACGCCTGGCTCAGCTCTTTCAAAATAATAAGGAAATAAAGAGAGAGGCTGTGGATAAAACTCAGAAGAAAAATGACCTTGGGTTCAATTCAAAGAACCCAAAAGGAAAGAAGGAAGGGAGGGAGGGAGGGACCCACGGACAAGCTTCATGTAAATTATGTTGTGAAATTGTTTATTGGGAATTATAATGGCTAAAGAGGGTCAGTATTTAACCCAATAGCAGTAGTGACATCTTTACACTTTCATTGGTGCATAGTAGTGATACCTCATGCCGAGGTGTCAGAATAATAGGAGCGCCCCCGCGCCCAGCACATGCTGTATTTTTCTCAACCTCTCAGTCCCCGTTCTCCCGGCCTCCTCCTCCATTACCTTTGCTGAGCTTGGTACTGATGCCTTCATATCTGGACATAGTATGATTTGAACTCTTTCCTTCCTCCGTCCTCTTTTCCCCCTCTCCCCCACCCCTTCCACTATTATACTGGTCTCTCTTTGGATATTTTATTTTTATTTTTTTAACTTTATTTATTTATTTATTTATTTATTTATTTATTTATTTATTTATTTATTTTTTGGTGGTACTGGGGTTCCTGGAAACCCTCCTACCTCTGGGCTACACTCCCAGACACCTATTTTTTTATATCTTTATTTGGAAACAGGGTCTCTTAAGCCAGCGCGGCTGGCTTCGAACCTGCGCGATCCTCCTCCCTCTGCCTCCCAGGCGCGGGGATGACAAGCGTGTGCCACCACCACCCCCTGCTCTTTGGATATTTTAAAATTTCAAAACCTCCTGGTGGCACCTGCTTCTAATCTCAGATATTTGGGGGGGCTAAGACTGGAGGATCATGGTTTGAGGCCAGCCTCAGTTACTTAGGCCCTTTGCAACTCAGCGAGACCCTGTTTCAAAAAATAATAATAAAGAATAAAAAATAGGGCTGGGGGCGGAGCTCGGAGGTCAGATGCCCTGGGGTTCCATCCCCAGTGCCGAAAACGAAACAAAAACAAAACATTCAGATTCCAGCAATGAAATGCTACATAATTTGGAAACCCGCTCCTTTATAGATGAGATGGTTGAAAACCACACCGCGAAATACATTGTCTAAAGATGAAACTAAGAAAAGTCGGGGTTGTCAAAGGCAAAAGTCCCCCATGTTCCCCAGTCAGGAAATGGACAGACAGAGTTAAAGTTCAGTTCGGAGCTGTTGGAGGTGGTCTTAAAGAGAAGGGCTAGACCTCTTAAAAGCTGTGTCTCCAGCAAGCTTTTGTCTGAAAATGCAAGAAATTATTGCAGTCGTTTTGTTTTATGTGCTGAGGATTGAACCTAGGAGGGTTTTTACCTCTGAGCTATCCCCCAGGGCCCTATTTTATTTTATTTTATTTTATTTATTTTTTTGGTGGGTATGGAGATGGAACCCAGGGGCATTAGACCTCCAAACTACACCCCTGTCCTATTTTTTATTCTTTATTTTGAAACCAGGTCTCACTGAGTTGCAGAGGGCCTCACTAAGTTTATTTTTATTCTGGAATAGGGTCTTTTTGGCAAGTTGCTGAGGCTGGCCTCACACCCAAGAGCCTCCTGTGTCAGCCTCCCAAGTGCTACACTTATTTTTTTTTTATGTAAAAAAATGACAATATCGCCAGGCGTGGTGGCACACACTTATAATGCCCGTGCTTGCAAGGCGGAAACAGGAGGATCGCACAGGTTTGAAGCCAGCCGCGCTGGCTTAAGAGACCCTGTTTCCAAATAAAAATATAAAAATAGGGTCTGGGAGTGTAGCCCAGAGGTAGAAGGGTTCCATCCCCAGTACCACCAAAAAAAAAAAAAAAAAATTACAATATCTGTCACTACCATAATGCACATTTTTCTTAGATCAGACACACACACACGCAAACACACACACACACACACACACACACACACATATTTAGTGAATCTGTGTGAAAGAATGAGCTGTGGAAATCTTTATGAATGCAACCTAAAGAGAAAGGAGATAAAAATAATTTAACAGGCAACCGTGGAACTAGGGACTGGAGCTTAGTAGCAGTATGCTTTCCTGCTACGAGCAAGGCTCTGGGTTCAATCCCTAGCACCACAGAGAGAAAGAAGTAAAAAAATATAGGTTACAGTAGTGGACGGCGCTGATGGGAATTCACCTCTCACGTGGATGACAGCAAAGTCAACATGGCAGCCGGGGAGACGGGGAGGAGAGAGCTGTCTCCACTCCTGCCGTCCTTTTACTAGCACCCTTCTTTTATTGAGGGTTTTAACAAAAACATTATAAGAAATTATTAACCACAGGAAATAGCAAAGCGATCATGGGGTGAGTCAGGGAATGACACCAAGGGGGTCACAGATGAATCAGGGAAGGGGAGGGTGAGCGAGGAAGCTGCCGGGGTCTTTGTTTACTAGTCCAGGTTCATGGTTATCAGTCCCGTTTGGTCCTCGGACACTTGTCTCCGTGCAAAACAATTCCCACTGGGGTGGGCAGCTTGCGTCCCTCCCAAGCCGGACCAAGGCGACCTCAAAGCAGGTGACCGGCGATGCTCCCAACAGGTGACCGCCGGAGTCTGCTGTCTTAGAAGTGGTGGTCTTTACCCAGGGATGGTGGCTCACACCTTTTAATCCTAGGATTTGGGAGGCGGAGACAGGAGGATCACAGGTTCGAGGCCAGCCTCAGCAACTTATGGCAGCCTCAACCACTTAACGAGACCCTGTTTCGAAATAAAAAACAAAATTGCCAGGCGCGGTGGCGCACGCTTGTAATCCCAGCATTCGGGAGGCTGAGACAGGAGGATCGCGGTTTGTGGCCAGCCTCGGCTACTTAGCGAGGCCCTTCGCAACTCAGTGAGACCCTGTTTCCAAATAAAAAATAAAAAATAGGGCTGGAGGTGTAGCCCAGGGGTAGAATGACCTTGGGTTCCATTCATAGTACCAAAAAAAAAAAAAAAAAAAAGAAATTGGGCTGGGGGTGTAGCTCGGAGGCGGAACACTCCTGGGCTCCATCTCCACTATCATATACAAAAGAGAAATGTGATGTTTGCTGGAAGGATCTAGATGTTATCGATAGGTCGGGTCCCCCCTCTCCTCCCCCGTGTGACCCCCTCAGCGGGGACAGGAGGCGAAACCCTGGAAGCCAAAAGCAGATATCCTGAGACTCCAGGTGCTGTGAAACATACTTAACATTGTGAGACTTGCCGGGCGTGGCGGCGCACGCTTGTGATCCCAGCATTCGGGAGGCTGAGACCTGGAGGATCATGGTTCGCGGACAGCCTCAGCTACTTAGTGAGGCCCTCTGCAACTCAGTGAGACTCGGTTTCAAAATAAAGTATAAAAATAGGATTGGGGGTGAAGCTTGGAGGTCAAATGCCCCTGGGTTCCATCCCTAGACTCGCAAAAAAAAAAAAAAAAAAAAAAAAAGTTGTGAGGCTACAGATGTCGCAAAGAGGATCAGCATTCCCGCGCTTAGTCCCCCCCAAAATACCGGCTTAAAAGCAGCATCCTTTCTGGCCCGCCACCTGGGCGACTCCGTGGCCCGTCTGGGCTGCTTGCAACTCTCCAGGAAGATAGCTCGCGGGTCCCTTCCCCGGACCCGCTGACCTCGCCTGGAACCCCGAAGGTGCCGGGTTCCTTCAGATTAAAGCAGATATTTTTTTTTTGTTACCTCGGTGGGTGCTTGCCTCCTTCGTGGCCCCCCCGAGCCCTGACACCCCCAGTTCAGCCTTTCAGTCATGCACTCGGGCACCCTGAGAATGCACAAGGAGGCAGAAGTTTAAAGAATGCAGTTGCAGGCGGGGGTCTCATACTTCCAGGAGAAGAGCATCGCAGTTCTCCGTCAGAACCCCATCTGGGTTCTCAGGTCTATCTGAAGATACTGAAACATCCTACCGCGCCCAACTTACCCTGTCGTGAACCCATCCCTTGGTCTCTGAGCTATTTCCTGTTATTTTAGTATTCAGGCAAGATGAAATACAATCACTTAAAAAGAAATTTACATCTAGGCCACGACACAAACCCCAAACTCTGGAATTACTTTTCGGAAGGCTGAAAATACTTTCCCTTGGCTCCCACTGGGGGGGAAAAAAAATGTGGCCGTATAATTCTTTCCTGAGAGTGTAGAAGAGCCCATCAGGATACTGGGGTGATTTTTTACTATTATTTAGAACCTCCTCCCAGGAGGCCGTGAATTCTGTGGGTGCCAGGTCGGCCTGCCCCGTTGGTGAGAAGACAGAACTTAGCTCTTATTGCAAGGCCCAAAGGAAGAGAATTGATTAATTAATGTTGATCAGGGACACTAAATGAAGTATTTATTTATTTTTATTTTTATTTATTTTTTTAGTGGTACTAGGGGTGGAACCCAGAAGCTTTCTACCTCCGGGCTCTACTCCCAGACCCATTTTATATTTGGAAACAGGGTCTCACTAAGTTGCTGAGAGCCTCACTCAGTAGCTGAGGCTGGCCTCGAACCTGCACGATCGATCCTCCTGTCTCAGCCTCCCAAGCGCTGGGGATGACAAGCGTGCGCCACCACGCCCGGCCCAAATGAACTATTTAGAAGCTGTGACTTTACCAGCCACGCACGGCACGGCGGTGTACCCTTTTCATCCCAGTACCGGAGGCTGAGACAGGAGGGATCGCAAGTTGAAGGCCAGCCTCGGCAATTAAGCAAAGAGACCCTCACTAACTTACCAAGATCCTCAAAATAAATTAGATTTGGAGAGTGCTCAGGTCCATGGAATCACGTCGATGAGACTTCTTCTCACAGACAGCCTGCGTCCTCAGGCGAGGGACGGCGTGAACACAGGTGTTCAGGCCGCGGGTCACTCTCTTTGTAAAGTGCTGGAAAACACAGCTTCTGAGTACTGAATGTTCCCTACTGCAAGATTATTTTAACCCATTTAATTGAAACCTTAACGAGGATGTAAGTTCCTTTGCCCTTTGCAACTTAAATTAAGGCACAGAAGAAGAAGGGGGAAGGATAGGAATTCTTGGTGCTCCAGCTGTTGGGTTTAGTACACAGATTATTCAAAAGTTCAAATGGAGGTCGGTGTGGCAATGCAGGCTTGTAATCCTAGTACTTGGGGAGGCCGAGACAGGAGGAACACAGGTTCAAGGCCAGCCTCAGCAACTTAGCAAGCACCTGTTTCAAAACAAAGACAAAGGGCTGGGGAGGGTCTGGCTCATGGGAGAACGCCCCTGGGTTCAATTTTTAGTACTGTTAAAAACAGAGTTACTTTAATCCAGACGTGTGAAAATATGAATAATCAGAAACTACACCCGTAATGATGGAGTGATAGAAAACCACCCAGGTAAATACAACACCCACACTCACATTTGGACAAAAGGCAGCGTTGCCAAGATGGTTTGACGGGGAGAACACCGTCCCCAAAACTAGAAAATAATCTTTGGAGAAGATGAACTCAAATGGGAAAATATTAGTTGGAGTCATATTTTTCCAGAGCCCTAGAGTTGAAAGTCAAATTTCCTTCTTTGTTACTTGTTCAATGGTATTAATTTAAAAAAAAGACCAACTGGGTTTTAAAAATGAGTTTTAAAAGAGATTCAAATGGTTTCCTGAGTTTTATTTATTTATTTATTTATTTATTTATTATTTTTGGTGGTCCTGGAGTTCCTGGAAGCCCTTCTATCTCCGGGCTACACTCCCAGACCTATTTTATAGTTTTTATTTGGAAACAGGGTCTCTCAAGCCAGAGAGGCTGGCTTCGAACCTGCGTGATTCTCCTGTCTCCGCCTCCCAAGCGCGGGGATGACAAGCGTGCCCACCACGCCCGGCTCCTGAGTTTTTTAAATGAACAAAATAGTTTTAAATTCTTGTAATGCAGTTAAATTTATTTATTTGCTTTTATTTTTGCAATATTGGGGATGGAACTCAGGGGCATTCGACCTCCGAGCTGCACCCCCTGCCCTATTTCTTATTCTTTATTTTGAAACCGGGTCTCACTGAGTTGCAAAGGGCCTCACTAAGTAGCTGAGGCTGTCCGCGAACCATGATCCTCCGGTCTCAGCCTCCCCAATGCTGGGATGACAAGCGTGCACCCCCATGCCTGGCTTTGCAGTTAAATTTAAATAAGAATAACATATGTGTTTGATATTAGCCCTGCTGTGGACTGTGGGAGGTGTAATCCTGCCGTTTCTAAATAGGCTCAGAGATACCTGTTATATTTTTCTTTTTTGTTGTTGTTGTGGTATTTGGGGGTGGAACCCAGGGGCTTTTCTACCTATTATATGATTATGAATCCATTTCGAGAGTGAACTCTCAAGCTGTGCACAGTGATAAACACCTGCAACCCCAATATTTAGGAGGCTGAGACAGGAGGGTCCCAGGTTTGTGGCCAGGCTTAGTAATTTAGGGAGACTCAGCAACTTAGCGAGACACTGTTTCATGTCATCCCAGCATTCGGGAGGCTGAGACGGGAGGATCGCGGTTCGAGCCCAGCCTCAGCTACTTAGCGAGGCCCTCTGCAACTCAGTGAGACCCGGTTTCAAAATAAAGAATAAAAATAGGGCTGGGGGTGGAGCTCGGAGGTTGAATGCCCCTGGGTTCCATCCCCAGTACTGCAAAAAAAAAAAAACAAGTAAAATAAGACTGGGTGTGTGTGTAGCTCAGAGGTAGAATTCCCCAGGGTTCAATTCCTAGTAACACACACACACACACACACACACACACACACACACACACACACACGTGGAGTAGGATTTAGTAAATGTATAATGTTTATAGAGCCTGTTTGAGGTTAAAGACAAGACATTTGAGCCTAAGGGCTGTTTGTCAGCTGTTGATAAGCCAGCAAGCCGGGCGCAGTGGGCACGCTTGTCATCCCAGCACCCGGGAGGCTGAGACCGGAGGATCGCGGTTCGCGGACAGCCTCAGCTACTTAGTGAGGCCCTCTGCAACTCAGTGAGACCCTGTTGCAAAATAAAAAAGAGTAAAAATTGGGCAGGGGGTGTAGCTCGGAGGTCGAATGCCCCTGGGTTCCATCCCCAGACCCGCCAAAAAAAAAAAAAAAAAAAAAAAACCATCAAGCATCCTAGGAATCGGGGCGCAGTAGCTCAGTCCACGACATTTGCAAGAGTGTCTTTGCAAACGTGGCTGGCGGGGTGCCCTGCTCAGAGACCGTGATTCAGAGCAGCTTTGGGGAGAGGAGTAGGAGGGGGAATGGTTTCTCTGTATTTTCAAAGCTCTTGCCAGGATAAATCCAGAGCTAAAATACCACCTTGGGTCAAAGCTGGAACTGTGCTGCGTTCCTGTGTCTTTTAAATTTTTCTCTTCTCAAGCTGGGCGTGGTGGCGTGTGCCTGTATCCCAGTACTTGGGAGGCTGAGGCGGGAGGATCGCAGGTTCGCGACCAGCCTCAGCTACTTAGCGAGGCCCTCTGCAACTCAGTGAGACCCAGTTTCCAAATACAAAATAAAATAGGGCTAGAGGTGTAGCTCAGAGGTAGAATGTCCAGTCCCTAGTATTGCAAAAGATAAAGTAAAATTATATAAAGTAAAATATCCATCCCTATGGGACTAGCAGAACCCAATTTAAGCTACAAGAAAATGATACACAATTTTTTAATGTATTTTTTTCTTTTTTTTTTTTTTGCGGGTCTGGGGATAGAACCCAGGGGCATTCTACCTCCGAGCTACACCCCCTGCCCTATTTTTTATTCTTTATTTTGAAACAGGGTCTCACTGAGTTGCAGAGGGCCTAAGTAGCTGAGGCTGGTCGCGAACCTGCGCTCCTCCGGTCTCAGCTTCCCGAATGCTGGGATGACGAGTGTGCGCCTGGCTTCGCGCTATATTTTAAAAACACTTTTGAATACTGAAGTTGAGTATCATTACACACACAGCGCATGCTACATGAAGACTTTTTTTTTTCCCCTGGGAAGAGACCCACCGCTGTGGTCTCTAAGTGTTTTGGGCACCCCCTTCTCCCCCTTCTTGAATTAATTTAATGCTTTGTGGAAACACAGGATACTGGGCTTGGCTTTGAGATGAGGGTGTGGACCTCCTAGTTTTTGTTTCCCAGGGTGGGGCCGATATGTGGTTTGGAGCTGTGATTAGAACAAATTCTGTTAATATTAAGAAACCATTCTCTGGCTCCGTCACGGGCCAGGAACAGAGGAGCCCTGAGAAGCCAATGGCTGTTGAATGTAATATTCTAAATCCAAGAGCGGAGGAGCGTCTCCTCCCCGCCCCTCCGGCCAGTCTGACTGCATACAGTGGTGATTAAATAAATGTTCCCGCAGAGGATGAAGGGGAGACACGAGGGAGCCTTTGTAATTACACTTGTCATCCCAGTGCTTGGGCGGCTGAGACAGGAGGATCGCACGGGTTCGAAGCCAGCCTCAGCTACTTAGTGAGGCTCTCGGCAACTCAGTGAGACCCTGTTTCCAAATAAAATATAAAAAAGGTCTGGGAGTGTAGCCCGGAGGTAGAAAGCCTCTGGGTTCCACCCCCAGTACCACCAAAAAAAAAAAAAAAAAAAAAAAAAAAGAAAGAAAGAAAAAGAAAAAAAGACTAGCCCTAGGGGCCATTCTACCTCCTGTCAACAGAAATACTCTGCTGGGGATAATGGTGGCTAATCCTGGTACTTGGGAGGCTGAGACAGGAGGATCGCAGATTAGGGGGAGGCCAGCCTGAACAACTGAGACCCTCGGCAACCTAGCAAGATCTTGTTTCCAAATTAAAAAATAAAAATTAACCAGGGCTTGGGGGTACAGCGCAGAGGTAGAATGTCCCTGAGTTAGACCCCTAGTACCAAAAAGCAAAGAAAAAGGAAAGAGGCCCCCTTTACAATCAGCTCCACAAATGCATCCATCCACCCCTTTATTTATGTGCGTGGCTCCAAACCGGACGCTTCAAGCCCCTTTACCCACCTGTGGCCCTCCTTCCAAACTCTTGTGCTGACCCTCGCGAGCACATCGGGGCCATCATAAGACCGATGGCATCTGCAAAGGCCCTTTGGCCGGGTACCGTCACGTGGCCACAGCTCTCAGACATTAGCGCACGGAAATACTGTTGATGTGTCTGGGGGCAGGGGGTGTTCATCTGTGGCCATGCCCTCCTCTTGCCCCTTATTAAGCATCTGCTAGCTCCTAACAGCCCACTAACATGAGGATTTTTACATCCCGAGTACTGGTTCTCAAATTCTCATTTCAGTCTCTATCTTCATAACATGCGATTATACATTGTTTCCAAATAAAAAAAATTAAATGTATATGTATATATTAATTTTATATATAGTATATAATTATATATAAATATATTTTATATGACATATTTATACATAATTTATATAATTTATTTTGTGTGTGTGAGTGTGTGTGTGGTACTGGGGTTCCTGGAAGCCCATCTACCTCCGGGCTACACTCCCAGACCTATTTTATATTTTATTTGGAAACAGCATCTCTTAAGCCACTGCAGCTGGCTTCGAAACTGCGCCATCCTCCGGTCTCCGCCTCCCAACCGGGGGGATTACAAGCGTGTGCCACCACGCCCGGCATAATTTATATAATTTAAATATAATATATATAAATATATAATTTATATATATTTGTATATGTATTAATTTTTATTGGTGCATTTTATTCATACACAATAATGGAGTAAAAAAAAAAAAACTTGTGTGGACATACATACACACATCGCCCACATAGCCCCTACCCGATCCCCACCCCTGTCCCTCCCCGTCCCTCCTTCCCTTGCTTGGCTTAGTGGTTGACTTCGATATGCTTAAGTACATCGTGTGCTTTAGAGAATTTCCTTCTTCCCCCTCCTATCCCCTTAGTCAGGTTGTCTTATTTTCTTCTCTATAGGATAATATATATATTTGCCTAAAACGTCATGTGTATATATATATAATGCATATTATAATGTATATGATATAATATATAATTTATATAATATATGCATCATTATATATAATATATACACATGCCATAATGTATATGTATGCAAATATATATATCTATATATATGTTTGTGTATACACACAAATATATATGTAAACTGCCAGTATTTTTGTTCTTTTTTTTTTTTTTTACTGGCGATGGAACCCAGGGGCATTCTACCTGCAAGTTACACCTCCAGCCTTTCTCTTATTTATTTATTTATTTATTTTGGTGGTACTGGGGATAGAACCCAGGGGCTTTCTACCTCCGGGCTATACTCCCAGACCTATTTTGTACTTTATTTGGAAACAGGGTCTCTAAGTTGCTGAGGGCCTCACTAAGTAGCTGAGGCTGGCCTCGAACCTGCGCGATCCTCCTGTCTCAGCCTCCCACGTGCAGGGATTACAGGCACGTGCTGGGCTATTTGCCGAGTGTTTATGAAATCCAGGTTTTGTTTAATCTCAGGTCATGGTGATGGGAAGCTGAGAAAAAGAGAGCAAGGGCCCTGCGCTCACATCACAAAGCCAGGAAGCAAGGGAGCATGTGGAAGAGGGACCATTTATAATCCCCAAGGCCACGCCCCCATCAACTGCTCCTTAGCAACCAAGCCCCGCCTCCCACACGCTGCCACGCCCCCTGCAACTGCCCCATAGCGACTAAGCCCCACCTCCAATATGCCACGCCCCCACAATCTCCTTAGCAACCAAACCCTGCCTCCAACATGGCTGCCAAGCCTTAGCACCTGCTTCTTAGCAACCAAGCCCCGCCTCCAACATGGCTGCCTCCCTCTAGAGCAACTCTTCCTTAGCAACCAAGCCCCGCCTCCAACATGGCTGCCCTGCCTCAGCAACCGCTCCTTAGCAACCAACCCCCACTTCCAACATGCCACGCCCCCAGCACCTGCTCCTTAGCAACCAACCCCCACCTCCAACATGGCTGCCTGGATCTAGAGAAACTCTCCCTTAGCAACCAAGCCCCACCCCCAACATGGCTGTCTTGTTTCAGGGAGGTGTAGGAAGTATTCTAAGTCTAAACCATAACGATGCTAATATGTGACAAACAGGATAATGAGAGAAATCAGGCAGTCTGACCCGGCTGAGACTTTGCCTTTCTGAGCCCTTATACCCCAAACAGAGGCTATGTTATCTTTTTTTTTTTTTTTTTTTTTTTGCAGTACTAGGAATGGAACTCAGGGGCATTCTACCTCTTAGCTGTACCCCCTGCCCTATTTTTTATTCTTTATTTTGAAATTGGGTCTCACTGAGTTGCAGAGGGCCTAAGTAGCTGAGGCTGTCCGCAAACCGTGATCCTCCTGTGTCAGCCTCCCAAATGCTGGGATTACGACCAGGCTCCGTGTTATCTTTAAAATTTTGCTTTTCTCTCTGTTTCAAAAAATAAAAATGTGTAACAAAAAAAATAAGGCTGGGGGGGGGGGATAGTTCGAAGGTACAATGCCTCTGAGTACCATCTGAAAAAAAAATTACTTTTCTGTGATGTGAGAAAGTCAGTTACAACATTCACCTAACCTTATAGTTCTGTTTTTTTAAAATGACATAAAAAAAAACACCAGTAACCTCATTATTTGGGAGACTAATACAGGAGAATTAAAGGCTCAAGGCCAGTCTCAGGAACCTAGGAAGACTCTATTCCAAAACAAAATATAAAAAGGGCTAGGGCGTGTGGCTTGGAGGTAGAAAGTACTTGGGTTCAATCCCAGTCAAAGATGGTAGATAGATAGATGGATAGATGGATGGATGATAGGTAGATATTTATTTATTTATTTTAATTTGTGCATTGAGTTCATACATCATAATGGGGTAAAAAAAAAACAACAACTTGTGTAGATATACATGCACACATCACCCAGTTAGCCCCTATCCAGTCCCCACCCCATTCCCTCCCCGTCTGTCCTTCCCATGCTTGGCTCAGTGGTTGGCTAAGTGGGTGACGAGAGAGAGAGAGAGAGAGAGAGAGAGAGAGAGAGAGAGAGAGAGAGAGAGAGAGAGGGAGGGAGGGAGGGAGAGGGAGAGAGCGAGAGAGAAAGAGAAAGAGAAAAAGAAAAGGAAAGGCAGGGATGAATTTTCCTTCCAATGGGCTATGGGCAGTGTAGACTCAATGGCTTTGCCATTCACGCTTCTGGAGATACATAGAGACTGTTTCGGCTTCAGCATACCCTGACGGTCTTCTCTCAGGTTCTAAAAATGCAGCGAGATCAGAGAATACTACAGAATTCGGCTTTTGCCCCGTTACTTTCTACCCACCTTCAGTCAACATAAAGCTCACATCAAACTGAGGTCCACACTGGAACCCTCATGCAGGTCTCAGGAGCCCTCAGGACAGGGACATGCTTCTGGAATGCTGGGGTGTGTCTGCTTTGTGTAATAAGAATCAGCGCATGTTTTCTATAGCATGCACGAAGCTATTCTTAGTAGTGATATACATTTTATGGAATCTATTTCTTCCCCTTTTTTGTGGTTAGATGGGGAATATTTCCCAAAGAGCTCATGTTTCCGTGCTCAGGGCTGATGTAATTAAGTCATTTGGGTTGTCATGGACTGACTGGTTGGTGACCTGGGCAGGTGGGAAGTGACGACAGATGGGACCCAGGATTACAGCCCGGATCCAGGTTATCTTTAAATTTTTACTTTTCTTTTGCCTTGGCATTGGGGACCGTGCTGTGTCTTTGAATACCCTTGTTGGCTGGTGCTTTCTCTTGCTTCTGACGTCCATGATGTGAGAACAGAACCCAGCTGTCTTCCCTCTCTCTCTGCTTCTTGCTGCGATGCTCTGGGATCTGCAGACCCGGCCTCACGTGGACTGAACCTTGAGATCTCCAAACAATATGTGAACAAATAAATGCTTTCCTCTAAGCTGTGTGGTCAGTTGTTTTGGACTATAGCAATGAGAACTTTGAGCAAGGCATCCCTCTCCCTCTTTCTCTTTCTCTTCCCGCTTAAAAGTCAATGAATTTTCAGTCCTAATTTGGACTGTTTCTGCAATCACTTCTTGCTTTCGTTTTATTATATTTTACTTATATTGTTTTATTTTATTTTTCTCACTGCCGGGATTGAACCCAGATGTTTTTTTAAATATACTTCTAAGTTACTTCAACCACTCTTTGAAACCTTTATATTCTATTTATATTTATCACTGTTTTCTTGAACTCTAACTTCAAGTTATATCATCAGCAGGGTACAGAAGATATAAGATGTATGCAAGCTGAATGTGTTTACATTTTCACTATTTATTTTAGTTGATATAATTTTTTTCCTAAGAATTTTGAAATAGCACTCTTTATTATTTTTGTCAACCAAAATTACCCCTACAATATCTAAAAAAAAAAACTTTTCTTTTTGTTCTATATTAAAGTTTGAAAATAGAGTATTCTACTTCTGGGTGACACCCCTAGTACTTTTCTTTGGTATATTGAAACAGAGTCAGAATTGCCAAGTTGCCAAGGGTCTCCCTAAGTTGCTGAGGCTGGCTTTGAACCTGTGATCCTCCTATCTCAGCTTCCCAAGTACCGGGATGATACGCCTACACCACCATGCCCCCACTTAAACCTTAATCTCACTCATTTGTGGCTATTTTATAACGACTATTTACCTTTACCATTTCTGAGGTTAATTTTATTCCTTTTGTTCTGAAAATTGGAAATGACTTGAAACCTTCTTCATTCATCTTGATTTTGACCTAAACTCAGGTATTTGAATTTCCCACTCTTAGATTAATGTTAGAAATGGCCTAGTTCAAGACTGCAGAATTATTTGATACTTTTTTTGTGTGTTTGCAGCTCTGGGGATTGAACCTAGGGATGTTTTACCTTTGAGCTCCACCCCAACCCTTTTTTATTTTTTATTTTGAAACAGGGTTCCACTAACTTGCTGAAAACCTCGCTAAGTTGGGGGGCCTGGCCCTGAACCTACAATCCTCCTGTCTCAGCCTCTCAAGTACTAGGATACCAGGTGTGTATCACCATGCCTGGCTATGATATCTCTCTCTCTCATATATATATATATTGGTGGTACTGCAGGTGGAACTCAGGGGCTTTCTACCTCCAGGCTATACTCCCAGACCTATTTTTTTTATAATTTATTTGGAAACAGGGTCTCACTAAGTTGCTGAGAGCCTCACTAAGTAGCTGAGGCTGGCTTCCAACCTGTGCGATCCTCCTGTCTCAGCCTGCCAAGCGTGGGGATTACAAGCGTGCGCCGCCACACCTGGCTTTATGACATCTCTCTTTAAGCAAAAGCAGAGAAAATTCTTTCTAACATTTCTCTTATGCGTTGGAGTTTACATTTACTTTGTTTCTATCAGATGTGTTCCCTGCGGCTTGCCTAAATAAGATTGAAAGTTAAACAGCAAAGGATGTCTGTGGCAAAGAGATGGGAAAAAAAAAAGCAAAGGGCACATGAGTGGCTCATTCTGACCCGGGACACATCACATCATTCTTGCTAATAAAAAAGGGCTTGCCGTGAGAAATGAGAAGTGAAACCTACTCAACAAAAATTAGGTATCTTTTGCCGGGCGTGGTGGTGCACGCTTGTAATCCCCGCGCTTGGGAGGCGTAGAAAGGAGGATCGCGCAGGTTCGAAGCCAGCTGTGCTGGCTGAAGAGACCCTATTTTCAAATTAAAAAAAAAAAAAAGAAGTATAAAAATAGGTCTGGGAGTGTAGCCCGGAGATAGAAGTGCTTCCAGGAACCACAGTACCACCAAAAAAAAAAAAAAAAAAAAAAAAGTATCTTGTTTTATGTACTCAAGACTGGACTTAGGGGCATTCTTCTTCTTAGACACACGTTTGGCTCTATTATATTATTTTTTATTGTGGAACAGGTCTCACTAAGTTGCTGAATTGGTGAGGGTGGACTCGAACCTGCAAACCTCATGTCCCAGCCTCTTAAGTAGAATGCCTCTGGGTTTAATCCTGTGTACCACCAAAAAATAAACAAAATTCAGGCAGATTGTGTTCACTTTTACGATGTTAATAAAAAAGAACAGCCTCTGTGAACAGCCACTTGCAAATATTTTTATAGTTTTTCCAGTTCAATGTCAGATGGGAAAGAGGTAGGTGTGAGGCCCCTCTCCCAGAGCTGAGTGTCTGGAGTAACCTGGGGAGGTAAGGCCCTCTATAATTATTTGACTGACATGCTATTTTAAAAATACAGAACAACAAAAAAAAAATAGTGCTGAGGGTGTAGCTGTGAGTAAAAATGGCCCTAGTTCCATCCCCACTACTGAAAAAAAAAAAACCCCACAAAAACAAACAAAAAAACAAAACAAAAATCAAAATAGGGCTGAAGTTGTACTTCAAAAGTAGAATAACCCTAGAAACCCTCAGCAACACAACGCACACACACACAAAATTTAAAAAATGTGGCCGCACAATATCCTTCATAGGCCTGCAATTACAAGCACCTCAATCCAATCAAACCCAGCAGACCCTGGACACTTGACTTGTGTAGGTTGAGGTTTTCCATGTGCCAGTGACAATGTGCTTCCCTTTGCTGAATGATGAGCAGTAAAAATAGAGAGGAGAAGTGTCTTTAGTGTTCAGAGAGGAGGAGCAGGACATGGAGGCTCAGGCCTGTCTTCCTGGTCCTTAGGAGGAGGAGACAGGATGATGGCGGGTTTGAGGACAGCCTCAGCATTCAGGACCCAGTTTTAAATTAAAAAGATAGATAAATAAATAAAAACATATGACAATATTACTTCACAGGGTAGAAGTCCCTACTTCAATCCCTGTGCCATAATAAATATTTAGATAATTCAGTACCTAAGCGGGTGGTGGTCAGGGGGCCCTCTGCGGAGCTCAGTGTCCCCGCACCTGGGGGGCGTCCCCGACCCCCATCCTCGGTCAGAGTTCCTGCCTCGCCCCCCGCACCTGCGGCCTCCCCTGCCCCCGCGGGGATGCCCTGGGGTCCGGGGCGCGCGCCTGGCCTGCGGGACCCCGAGGACAGAGGGTCCCGAGCGCCCCACGCGCTCTGCTCAGCGTTCGCGGGGGGAACGGTCACCCCGCTTTCTCTGCGCCCTCCGCCCGCCGCCCGCGCAGGCACCTCGGGGACCAGAGCCCACTGCGGCCGGCAGCCCTGGGCACGGCGCCGCCGCCATGGGCATCTCGCTGAGCAGGGGCCTGCACAGGTACCTGGGCCTGCTCAGAGCCGCGCTGCCGCCCTCCTTCCCCCAGCTCGGGCCCGCCCGCCGCCCCCTGGACCCCAGGCTCCGCCAAGCGGCCCGCGGCCACCTGCAGCAGAGCAGGGCCGCCACCACACCCCTGCCCGCCACGGGACACGCAGCCAGCAGCCAGGGGCCTGCGAGCCACCGGCCCTGCCGCCTGCCCGCCTGGCTGCTCCTCAGGCCCGACCTCATCCAAGCTCGCCAGCATTACGTGATGCGCAGGATCCAGGAGGCCCGGAGCCCGCCGTGGCCCAGAGCCCTGGGCGAGGTGCAGGTGCACCCCCCTCGGCGCCCAGGGAGCCTCCCCAGGTGGCCCCGGCCGCAGCCCGTGCAGGACCCCTGCGCCAAGGAGGGGGTGCTCAAGGCCCTGGCTCAGAAAGGCCAAGGGAAGAGGAAGGCGCAGGGACCGCTCTGCTTTGAGGATCCCGAGCCCAAGAGGAGCAGGCAGAGCCCAGGGCCCAGGCCCTCTGCCTTCACGCCGGTGGCCAGAGGCGGAGTGGTCCCGGTGTTTGTGCCCAGGTCTGGGCCGCTGAGCCGCAGCCCCTGGGCAAGGCGGCCTGTGAAGAGGAGATTCATGGGGGATGATCCTGCCTGCAAGAGAAGACTGATCTGGGAGGACCCTCCCAGGCGGCCCTCGACCTTCCAGGTCTGCAGAGTGACCGTTCACAGGAGCCAGGGCAGCCCAGCACCCGATCTCACAGCCTCTGCTGGACAGCAGGGAGCAGGTGAGCCACTGCAGTAGACCCCCAGCCCTCCTCTGCTCCCCCAGGGGCCGCCCGGGGAGGGCCCACCGCCCCCTGAGCACAGCAGCCTGCTGGCCTAGGCTCCCAAGAGCCAGGCCCACCACCTTCCTGGGACCCCAAGCCCGAGACTCATAGACTCCTGACTCTTGCAATAGCCCAGGAGCCCTGCACCACCAGGTCACCCCCACTGTGCCTGGCTGCACCCCAAGACCACCTCTCCTGATACTGAGGAGCCCACACTGAAGAGACTGTTCTTCTCAAGACCCTGGACTCCACCACTAGCCTGCTCCCACCTTCTTCCTGGACCAGACTTACCAGGAAGGTGGGCCAGTGCGCCCAGACTGTTGTTATTGTTGATTTTATTATATATTTATTATTACATTAATTCATAGTTTATTTTATAAATTTATATTCATTCATTTTAAATATATTTACTATTATAGTATATTTTTATTATTATATATGTTTCCTATTAATGTTTATTTGTTCATGTAGGTAATTTTTTCATATAGGAGTTTTGTTCTTGTGTTATTTAATAATAATTAGCAGTTTATTTTCCCAGAAATTGTCCTGTTCTTTCCTTCACACTCGACACTGGGGTTTTTCCAACTGGGCACCGTCATGGTTCGTTCCAGATCCCTCTTGGGTGTCGGGCTGTCCTGTGTGTGCACTTGAGTGTAAGCAGGATCCCTGGCCAGGGGTGGGGGCTCAGGACTAAAAATCCCAGTATTCAGGCTGCAGAGATGGAAGAATTGTAGGTTTGCGGTCAGCCTGGGCTACTTAGCATAATTCCCATAACCTACAAAAAAATAAAAAAAATAAAAAATAATAAAAAATAAAAAAGAAGGTTGGGGGTATAGCTCAGAGGTACAATGCCCTGGGTTCAATCCTCAGTACAAAAAGAGAAAAAAGCCAAAAAAACAGCAACCTACTTTATTTTTTCCTAGGTGTTAAGCTTCCCATTCTTGAGATCAGGCGTTTAAGGGTTGGGACTTTGGGGTTCCCTGTGTATCACAGTAACTCTTAAGGAATTGCTGTAACTCATAGCAAAGCCACACTTCAATACTCTCTCCGGAGGATATCTATCCATGGAGATGGTTGCTTTTACATTTAAATTCCAGACAGGAAAGGGAGGGAAATTCCTGGCAAGCAGCTGCAGGGCTGGGAAGGAGGAAGGCGGTGGATTCAGAAGTTCCTCTCTACAAAGTGTGCTGAGCGTCCATGCTGCAGGGAGCCGGTGGGCACAGAGCTTGTCAGGGCTGGCAGAGACTCAGCTGGGAAGAGGTCTGTCACCACGCCGCTCGCGCCCACAGGAACCCCGGAGCACAGCAGCGCTGAGGGCGCCAGTCACGTGACAAAACAGAGGCTTTTAAATGCAGTCCGTTTCCAAGTGGCTCCGGCTACCACCTGAGATTTAAAGCATTTGTTTTGTGGCTATAACAGCAAGAAGACAGGCTTCTGATCCGGGTGTGCTGGTTTATACCTGTCATCCCGGGACCTGGGAGGCTGAGACCAGAGGGTTGTAGGTTCAAGGACAGCCTCAGCAACTTAGGCCCTCAGCAACCAAGCAAGACCCTGTTTTAAAAAAATAAAATAAGCTGGGTTGGTGGTACATGCTTATAATCCCAGCAGTTGGGAGGCTGAGACAGGAGGATCACAGTTCCTGGCCAGCCTCAGCCTCTGAGTGAGGCCCTTTGCAACTCAGTGAGACCCTGTTTCAAAATAAAGAATAAAAAATAGGGCTGGGGTTGCATCTTGGAGGTAGAATGCCCTGGGATCCGTCCCCAGTACCACAATAAAATAAAATTAATTAATTACTTAAATAAACCAAGTGTGATGGTGCACACTTGTAATCCCAGCATTTGGGAAGCTGAGACAGGAGGATCATGGTTTGTGGCCAGCCTCAGCTACTTAATGAGGCCCTTTGCAACTCAGTGAAACCCTGTTTCAAAATAAAGAATAAAAAGTAGGGCTAGGACTGTAGCTTGGAGGTAGAACGTCCCTGGGTTCCTTCCCCAGTACTGCCAAAAATTAATTAATTAATTAATTAAATGGGCATGGTATAGGTCAGAGATAAAATGTCCCTCAGTTCAAGCTCCAATAATTAATTAATTAATTAATTAATTAAATGGGTGGGGTATAGGTCAGAGATAAAATGCCCCTCAGTTCAAGCTCCAATAATTAATTAATTAATTAAATGGGTGGGGTATAGGTCAGAGATAAAATGTCCCTCGGTTCAAGCTCCAATACCCTGGGGGGCTAAAACAGGAGGCTTGCAGGTACATGGCCAGTCTAATAAATTGAGGCTTTCAAACACTTAGCAAGACCCGTTTCCAAATAAATAATGAAATAAAGTAGGGCTGGGGCTGTGGGTCAGAGGTAGAACGCTCCTGGGTTCAATCCCAAGCACCAAAAAAATTTAAAAAAAAAAATAGTAAAAAATAAAAAAAAGAAGGCCAGGCGCACCCTTGTAATCCCCATGCTGGGAGGCCGAGACAGGAGGATCGCGCAGGTTCAGACCCAGCCGCGCTGGCTTAAGAGGCCCTGTTTCCAAATAAAAATATAAAATAGGTTTGGGAGTGTAGCCCGGAGGTAGAGAAGGGATTTCAGGAACCCTGGTAACACCAAAAAAGAAAAAAATAAAAATAAATAAATAAATAAAAGAAATAAATAAAAGAAATAAATAAAAATAGAAAATGACTAGGGGTGTAGCTCAGATACAGAAAGTTCTTGGGTCCAATCCCCAATGCCACACACACACACACACACACACACACACAAAATTACACTAAAATCTATGATGGAGAATCAACTGGGCTCCATATTTAGATAAGAAACAGGGATTGGAGAGTCAAAATGAAATTTGAATTGAATGAAAAAAATTATTTCTAATGCAACATGTTCCCTAGGATTTCCAATGTTTTATTTATAATGAAACACCAGATTGTAACCTTAAGAAGATACCTGAGTCAAAGCTACCAGGCAGTAATTTCTCTTTCTCTCTCTCTCTCTCTCTCTCTCTCTCTCTCTCTCTCTCTCTCTCTCTCTCCCTCCCTCCCTCCCTCCCTCCCTCCCTCCCTCCCTACCTCCATCTCTCTCCCTCCCTCTCTTTCTCTCTCTTGTGTTCTTATATCCTTTGTCTTCTAACTATTTAGATTTTCTTCTAGTTTTCAAAAAAGTCTCATAAAATCTTCAATTCTTTGTCAAAACTTTTATGAAATCTGTGGTTCTTCCTTTGACCGGCATGGCTGTATTTATTTTCAACATCTACCTTTGAGGCCTAGAATTTCATAGCCAGCTGTAATATCAACAACAATGATAACAACAACAATGATATCAACAACAATGATAACAACAATGATATCAACAACAACGATAACAGCCATACAATACCTGGCCACCCGTCAGTCCAAAGTGTGGGAATTCCAGGCCTGATGTTAATAATAGGAGCATATGTGCATATAAAACTATTATAAAAACTGTGTTTAAAGACTGAGATAGTAATCGTGATAGCATAACACTCTCAGGAAGCGTGAAGTTTTCCTCATGATGAAACAGACTTCAAAGACTTACATAATAAAATCAGCTATCTTTAAAATAAAGTGTTAACCGGGCAAGGTGACATCCATCTACAATCTCAGTACTTGGTAGGTTAAGACAGGAGGATCTTGGGTTCAAGGCCAACCTCTGCGAGTTATTAAGACTCTCAGCATCTGAGTGAGATCCTGCTTAAAAATAAAAATAAAATAGGGCTGGGGTGTAGCACAGAGGTAGAATGGCCCTGGGTTCAATACTCAGTAAAATAAATAAATAAATAAATAAACAAACAAACAAACACACAAGCCTTTGGGAGGCTGAGACAGGAGGATTGTGGTTCGGGGCCAGCCTCAGCTACTTAGCGAGGCCCTCTGCAACTCAGTGAGACCCTGTTTCAAAAGAAAGAATAAAAAAAATAGGGCAGTGGGTGTAGCTCGGAGGTTGAATGCCCCCGGGTTCCATCCCCAGACCTGCAACAAACAAACAAACAAACAAAAAAGTAAACCAAAATATAGCTTTATTTCATCCTCTTTACTATGAGAATGGATATAGTTGAGTTTTATATCACATATTACATGGAAGTCCCATTGATCTCTTTTTCATCAAATAATACTCTAGGCATTAATGATCTTACCACATAAACAAAAAAAAAATTAAAAAATACAGATACCTTTCTTATAATCCCAAGTGGAATTAGGGTCTCTCAGTAAAATTCATTTCATCTTGCCCTCAGAGAACAGCATAAACGTGGCATTTTTGTCTGATATTGAAAATACACTAGTGTCACTGAAGAAGGAAGAATGAAAAATAGGGCTGGGGTGTAGCTCAGAGGTAGAATGCCCCTGGGTTCCTTCCCCAGTACCATAAATAAATAAATAAATGGAATAAAAATAGGGCTGGGGTGTAGCTCAGAGCTAGAATGACCCTAGGTTTCATCTCCAGTACTGCAAATATATAAATAAATGAAATAAAAAATAGGGCTGGGGTGTAGCTCAGAGGTAGAATGACCCTGGGTTTCATCTCCAGTACTGCAAATATATAAATAAATGAAATAAAAAATAGGGCTGGGGGTGTAGCTCAGAGGTAGAATGCCCCTGGGCTCCATCCCTAGTATCATAAATAAATAAATAAATAAATAAATAAATGGAATTAAAAAATAGGGCTGGGGGTGTAGCTTGGAGGTAGAATGCCCTCGGTTCAATCCCCAGTACCACCACCAAAAAAAAAAAAAAAAAAAAAAAAAAAGATTCTCTAAGGGTATCTAGCAGTGCTGAGGGTAATTAGATAATTAACATAATAGAACAAGATTTGTTAATACCCCTGAAATCTGTGATTGACAGGCCTGGCTTGTGGGGGCGGGGTCATAGAACTGGCCTGGCTTGAAGAATACTTATTTTTTATTTTTATTTTTTTATATCTCTTTTTTTTTTTTGTGGTACTGGGGGTGGAACCCAGGGGCTTTCTACCTCCAGGCTACACTCCCAGACCTATTTTATATATATTTTTGGAAACAGGGTCTCACTAAGTTGCTGAGAGCCTCACTAAGTAGCTGAAGCTGGCTTCGAACCTGCGCGAACCTCCTGTCTCAGCCTCCCAAGTGCGGGGATGATAAGCGTGCGCCACCACGCCCGGCTCTGTCATCTTTTCTTGATGTCTCCTTTCTACCTGTTTTTAATTTTTATTTCCTACCTCATTAGTATATAATATTTCTTTTGGTGGGGTGGGTCTGGGGATGGAACCCAGGGGCATTCTACCTCTGAGCTACACCCCCAGCCCTATTTTTTATTCTTTATTTGGAAACAGGGTCTCACTGAGCTGCAAAGGGCCTCGCTAAGTAGCTGAGGCTGTCCGCGAACCGTGATCCTCTGGTTCTCAGGCTCCCGAATGCAGGGATTACAAGCATGCTCCACTATGCCCAGCCTACAATATTTCTTATTTATCATACATTTAGATATAAAATAAGACTCCAACATTAAAAAGAAGAATAAATATAAAGGACTAGAGTATAGTTCAGAGGTAGAATGCCTCTGGGTTCAAGGCTTCAACCCCAGTACCAAACAATCACAACAGCAAAGGAAAAAATGTCCTAAGAGCAGAAAAATAAAGAAAATAAAAATACAAAATGGGTAAAATGCAACTTAAAATTAGAGTAGTGAAAATCTATTTTTCTTTTTTCTTTTCTTTCTCTCTCTCTCTTTTTTTTTTTTTTTTTTTTTTTTTTGTGGTACTGGGGTTCCTGGAAGCCCTTCTACCTCTGGGCTACACTTCGAGACCTATTTTTATATTTTTATTTGGAAACAGGGTCCCTTAAGCCAGTGAGGCTGGCTTCATACCTGGGCGATCCTCCTGTCTCTGTTTCCCAAGCGCAGGGATTACAAGCGTGCGCCACCACACCTGGCTGAAAAATCCATTTTTCTGATTGTGGAACTTTTTTTTTTTTTTTTTTTTTTTTTGCGGTACTAGAGATGAAACCCAGGGACATTCTCCCTCTGAGCTATACCCCCAGCCTACTTTTTATTCTTTATTTTGAAACAGGGTCTCACAGAGTTGCAAAGGGCCTCACCAAGTAGCTGAGGCTGTCCGCGAACCGCGATCCTCCCGTCTCAGCCTCCCAAATGCCCAGCTTGTTTATTTTTGAAACAAAGTCTTGCTAAGTTGTTGAGGGTCTCACTTAAGTCACTGAAGCTGGCCTCAAGCTTGTGATCCTGTCTCCGTCTCGCAAATATGCAGGTTACAGACATGCATCATTGCACCTGGCAAACGTAGGTCTTAATATATATTTTGGTGCGTTGGAGACTTAATTTTAGTATTGAAAATAAGTTAAGAGACAAGATCCAGGAGCAAAGGCTTTGTCAGGGGTAAGAGTCTTCGGGGAATGTTAGTATCAAGCGGAGACCAGGAATGACCCCCCCAGCTACATCTAAAGAGAGCCATTTTAGTGTAAGTTATTGCCAGCATCTCTGGGTGCCTCGGGTGCAATAATTCAGCTGGATCATCTTGGATCATCTTTGCACAGTTGAGCTGGCATTCATCGATCTATCTATGGAGATATCTCCATGGAGATAGGCTGTCTGTTATTTCTGGGTATGCCAAATTCCTGGGCATGCGGCCGCTTCCCTGAAAACCCTTGTCAATCAAAGTTGGGTCAGCCATGGGAACACAGACAAAGCTTAATCCAATTCACTGGAGACGCCTTGGAGACCTGAACGGACACATCAAAACCCTCACTTGACCGCAGATGGGAGAGGGTGGTCCAGGGTGAGCCTTCCTGGCACTGTCTAGGATTCCAGAGAGCTCTCAGACATTTGTAATTGGCAAACACTCTCTGAAATCTGTGTGTAGCCATTAATCTTCAGCCAAGAAAAGATTTCTGTATTTCTTACTCTCTCCCTTACTAACTCAAGTTGGCCCAGTATAACAAAAGAAATAGCCAAGACTTAGACCAAACTTTGACTTGTGTACTTTTTTGGGGGTGGGGAGGGGTTAAATACTGGGGTTTGAACCCAGGAGTATTCTACCTCCAAGATAAATCCCTAGCCCCCTTTTAAAATAATAATAATAATAATAATATAGTAATTTTATTATTAATAATAGTAATAGTAATAATAATAATAGTAATTATTATTTTATTTCATTTTTATTATTTTATTATTATTTTGCAGTACTGAGGATGGAACCCAAGGGCATTCTACCTCCAAGCTATACCCCCAGCCCTATTTTTGATTCTGTGTGTGTGTGTGTGTGTGTGTGTGTGTGTGTGTTACTGGGAATAGAACCCAGGGGCATTCTACCTTTGAGCTACACGCCCAGCCTTATTTTTTATTCTTTATTTTGAAACAGGGTCTCACTGAGTTGCAGAGGGCCTAAGTAGCTGAGGCTGTCCTTGAACCGCAATCCTCCTATCTCACCCTCCCAAATGCTGAGATTACAAGTGTGTGCCACCACGCCCGGCTTTATTTTTATCATTTTGAGAAAAAGTCTCCCTGCGTTGATGAGGGTCTTACTAAGTTGCCAAGGCTGGCCTTGAACCTGGAATTATCGTGCCTGTCTGCCTTGTGTACTTTATAAACGGAAGAATCTGAATTCACATAGATGTTTCATATTTAATTAGCCCATTTCTTCCTTATTGTAAATATGACTTCAAATGGAAATAGTTTTGTTGAGTCTTTTATTCCTAAAGATTATTTTTATTCGTAAAGTCCCACGTATGTCCTGAAAAAAATGTACATTAGAGCATAAAAAGAATAGATTATGGATGGGTAATTTTATTTTTCATGGTACTGGGGATGAAACCTAGGGGCTTTCTTCCTCCAAGCTACACTTCCAGGCCTATTTTATATTTTATTTGGAAACAGGGTCTCACTAAGTTTCTGAGAGCCTCACGGAGTAGCTGAGGCTGGCTTCGAATCTGAGGGATCCTCCTGTCCCAGCCTCCACGTACTGGGAATACAGGTGTGCGCCACCACGCTCAGCTCCTAGATGGCTAATTTTTAAGTTATACAAGGAAAACCTCAAAGTAAAGAACAGATACACCAGATGTTCTTACTGTAATTGCACAAAGGACTAGCTGGAAATACATATTTCTAAACCATCAGACTGAATATTCCAACTCCAACAATCTGAGAAATCTATATGGTATGAAATAAAGACATCTGGGCATGGTAGCACATCCATAGAAGCTTGGTACTTGGAAGGCTGAGACAAGAGAATTGCAGATTCAAGGCTAGCCTCAGCAACTTAGATTCTCAGCAATTTAGCAAAAATCCTCTTAAAATAAATAAACAAACAAACAAACAAACAAATAAATAAATAAAGGGGCCGGGGATGTATTTCAGAGGTAGAACACTCCTAGGTTCACTCCCCAGTACCACACACAAAAAAAGAAGGGAGGGAGGAAGGGAGGAACATTTTCCCTGTGCTCAGGAACATGTTAATAGTGGCCTATGTGATAGGAATTGAAACTCAAAAAAAAAAAATATTACCTAACATATGTTTGAACAAAAGTGTTCAAAAATGAACATTTGATGCCGGGCGTGGTGGCGCACGCTTGTAATTCCTGCGCTTGGGAGGCAGAGGCAGGAGGATCGAGGCCAGACGCTCTGGTTTAAGAGACCCTGTTTCAAAAATACAGAAAATAGGTCTGGGAGTGTAGCCCAGAGGTAGAAGGGCTTCCAGGAACCCCAGTACCACCAAAAAAAAAAAAAAAAAGAACATTTGACTGGTCAAACATATATCGCCTGTATATGTTACTTGTATTTGATGATTGCAAGCAGGGCTTGGAACTCAGGTCACAGAGAGGGGAGCGAGCCCTGCTGGGAGTGCGATTGGGGAAGATACGAACTGTGGTTAAATGGAACATGGTTGATTCAGAGCTAACCAACACCTACTATGTGTTTATTGATTGATTGCAATGTGAATGTGTGAACCCGTGGGTTCACACATACTAAGTATTTTACCACCAAGCTACTCCCAACCCAATATGCACCACTTATTTATTTATTTTTTTTGGTACTGGGGATGGAACCCAGGGGCATTCTACCTCTGAGCTACACCCCAGCCCTATTTTTTACTCTTTATTTTGAAACAGGGTCTCACTGAGTTGCAGAGGGCCTCACTAAGTAGCTGAGGCTGTCCGCGAACCATGATCCTCCTATCTCAGACTCCCAAATACTGGGATTACAAGTGTGCGCAACCTTGCCCGACTCCAATATCCACCACTTTTACCATGCCCTGATGGCCAAAAGAAACCTTCTGTGGGACCATGTTGCCCCATTTTTAGCCTCTTGAAAGCAAAGCCTAGGGCCGGAGCTCTTTCTCCGCCCAGACTCTTTTCCCAAGTACTACCCAAATGTCGGAGCCCCCAAATATACCATCACCTTCCTTTCTTAATTTGTCCCCAATGACCCTCAGCCCTCTTCCAGCACGGCTTGAATATCCCAACAGACATCAAAATGGCACCCGGCACTTAGAACATGACTGTGTAGACCAATAATTCCCCTCAAAGAAGCCTCTTCCAGCCAAACCCCCTCTTTCTAGCCCTATAGTATTTATTCCCTACTCCAGTCACGCTACTTTGACCCACGATGGAGCTCTCAGGTCCACAGGCCACACCCCACTACCACAGCTGTGTGCGAGCTTTCCGTCAAGTCTCATTTCTTGGAGGAATCCATTCTGTTCATGGAGGGTCAGTCCCTTCTCAGCGCCACAGGGAGTAGCTGTTCGTTTTCCATTGTTGTAACAAAGAGCCTCAGGCTGGGTAACTTGTGAAGAAAAGAGGTTGGCTGGGCTCACGGATCTGGAAATTCAAGAGCCCAGCACTGGTGGCTACTCAGCTCTGGCCAGGACTTCATAATGGGTGACGTCACAATGGTGGGACTGTCTCTGTCAGGGGTCACAGGGGCCAGTCTTGCTTCTTTCATGACAAGTTCTTCTTTTGGGAACAAACTTGTGGGGGCGGGGGAGGTCCTATGAGAATTTCCTTATTTCTTTCCAAGGGCAGAGAAGCCAATGACCTAACCACCTCCCTCTAAGCCCCACCTCTTAAAGGACCTACAACCTCTTACCTTACCACACTGGGGACCAACTTATAGCCTGTGAATCAGCACAAATCATATCCAGACCATAGTACCATACAGTGATTTTTTTTTTTAAAGATGAGCATGTCCTACCTATACATCAGCTAAAAAGCTGCTTAATTTTTTATAGTTCTATACAGTCATTGTTATAATTTGGAGGTAGTCTGTCCTCTGGAAAAGCTTATGTGCTGGAAAACACATTCAGAGGTGATACAGATGAACCATCAGCGTTCTAATCTCATCACTGGACAAATCCGTCGATTAATTAGTATATGTGTTTGGTGGTAAGGCAGGCAGGTCCAGTAGGGGCCTTGGGGATCTAGGTGCCCCCTCTCCCCTTTCTTTTCCTGTCTGTCTCCCCTTTTTCTATCTGTTTCTTACAATACCCTGAGCTCAGTAAACATGATCCAGCCTAACATGGAATGAAACCCTCGAAATCTCCAGGACTCTGAGCAAATTAATCTTGCTTCCTCTAAGTTGTGGTCATCAGGTATTTTGGGCCACAGCAGTGGGGACACTGACGAAAATATCCATAGAGAGTTTGGGGGGGGGGGTCTCAGGTCTTTTCCCGTGCTCAACTGGTCATGGTTGCCTGAACTTTCTGAGCAATGAAAACACTGACCTTTTCAGCTTCTTCAGCACATTATGTTTTCCCCAGCCACATCTTTTTGTAAATAATCTTTATATAGTTTATGAAATATTTTTTCCATGAACTTTTGAGAGATCTCAAGATAGAAATGTGCCGGACCTGATGGCGCACACCTTTCTTCCCAGTACTTGGGAGGCTGAGACAAGAGGATCCCAGGGTCAAGATGAGCCTGGGCAACTTGACAATCCTCTGCTTCAAAATTAAAAATAAAAATGGCTTGAGGTGTAGTTAAGATGTAGAATGACCCTGGGATCAATCCTCAGTAGCGCGTGCACACACACACACACACACACACACACACACACACGATAATAATGGTGTCAGGGTGTTGGGTCTGGACTACTGATAATATATCTTTTCTTTCTAATGCCTATAGAATTTTCTAAACTCCTCTTTGCAAAACTAGTGAGGGTCATTCTGCTTTGTAGCTGAGGAACCTCTAACATACCACAGCTTTTTCCTGGAGAGCAACTCAGGGTGACAAGTAGATTCTCCTTTTACTTGCAAATCACTACAGTGATATTGTTAAAAGACATCCTCCAAGCCGGGCGTGGTGGCGCACACTTGTAATCCCTGCACTCGGGAGGATGAGACAGGAGGATCACGGTTCGCAGACAGCCTCAGCTATTTAGTGAGGCCCTCCGCAACTCAGTGAGACCCTGTTTCAAAATACAGAATAAAAAATAGGGCAGGGGGTGTAGCTCGGAGGTCAAATGCATCTGAGTTCCATCCTCATACCCACAAAAACAATCATCATCATCATCATCATCATCATCATCATCATCATCAATCATCATCATCATCATCATCATCATCATCATCTTTACCCTATTTGAGTCGTCTTTTCTCTATTTTTCTTCTCTAACTTTACTTACACACATCCATCACATCTCAGACTCAAGGTCAGGCTCCCACAAAAATAAATACTCTCTGAAATCTAGATTCAGACACTGGGCTTCATTCTTGCTGTCCAAACATTTCAGTGCCTTTATACTATTTAACATAATCTATAGGAGATGGTTTCTACATCCATCAATATTTTTTTCCCCTCTAATCCGGCCTCCTTGTTAGTCTAGTGCTGGGAATTATGGTGTGGCCACACATTTTACTTGAAAAAGTTAATGAATGAATAAAGAAATGTGTTAGAGGATATTAAGTATTGAGCTATTTGTGTTTCACATGGAAAGTAATGTGTTGTCATTGTTTAATGAAAAGAATGATTTGGGAGGCTGAGGCAGGAGGATCACAGTTCACAGACAGCCTCAGCTACTTAGTGAGGCCCTTTGCAATTCAGTGAGACCCTGTTTCAAAATTAAAAATTAAAAATTAGTTCTGGATGAGCCGGGAGTGATGGCTCATCCAGCCCTATGAAGGAATTTTAAATGATCAAATCAGTCTTAGAATTCTCTTATTTTCCTAATTTTCTCTCTAGCCAAGGCATTGGGAAATTTTTATTATTATTCATACTCCACCTTCTTTTTCTCACGTCAGGAATTCAGAGTCATCAATGGATCCTCATAAAATTCAGTGGACTCTGTCTTCTCTCTCTCTCTTTCAAAATCATAACTAAAGCAATGGCTCTTGCTATTCCTTATGGCACATAGATAATGACTCGGTCAACATTCCCACTACTATAATCGAAGACAACTGATCACGCAACTTAAAGGAAGGAAGATTTTTGCTCATAGTTTTGTTTTGGAGACTTCAGAGTTTAGTCTAGTCAGAAGTACAGGTACTAAGGCCACAACCTCAGGACCCACCTTCTCCAACCACACCCCACCTGGCTAGGTGACCACCCAGAAAATTCATCACAATGGATTTATACCATGAGGTCGGTAGTCTTTAGATAACCAACCTAATGACTTCAATTATATCAACTCTTAACATTAATCTATGAGATCTTTGAGAGATATACTTTATCTAACCATGATGGACAAGTATGGGAATAAAGATTTGCCAAGGTTTGTACTTTCAAAGTCCAGAGCTGGGCTGTCTAACATGACAGCCACTAGACCATACTTGAGTTACAGTCTGATGAAATTTAATAATCATTTCCTAGCCAGGTATGACGGTGCATGCTTGTAATACTAATACTTGAGAGGCCGGTACTGAAAGGTCACAGGTCTAAGAACAGCCTCAGCCATTTAGTGAGGTTCTTAAGCAACCTGGTGAAATCCTGTTCTCAAATAAGAAATAAAATCAGTATGGGGATGTAGCTCAGAGATAGAATGCCTCTGTGTTCAATCCTTAGTACTGGAAAAAATATGTATAAATATGTCATATATGTGTGAGTAAATTATATATCAGTAAATTATATACATGATTTATCTAGCAACATTTCACAATGTAATTGCATCTTGGAGATTCCAGTATAATGCTTCTCATTAGTTAAGTTATGCATGAACACCACATATAGATAATGGAATACTGATTGGGAATTTGCTGATGGATGAGAAGTTTAGGAGAACCTCACTTTGAAAAGATCACTGTTAGCCGGGCGTGATGGGCATGCTTATAATCCCAGCATTTGGGAGGCTGAGACCTGGAGGATCGCGGTTCGCGGCCAGCCTCAGCTACTTAGTGAGGCCCTCTGCAACTCAGAGACCTGGCTTCAAAATAAAGAATAAAAAATAGGGCAGGGGGTGTAGCTTGGAGGTAGAATGCCCCTGGGTTCCATCCCCAGACCCGCAAAAAAAAAAAAAAAAAAAAAAAAAATCACTGTTTCTGTGGTGCCGTGGTTTGGATATGATTTGTGTGGAAAGATTCGCTCACTGGAAGTTGGTCTTCAGTGCAGAGAGGTAAGAATTAGTGGGCCCTTTAAGAGGTGGGGCTTAGAGGGAGGTGGTTAGGTTATTGGCTTCTCTGCCCTTGGAAAGAAATAAGGTAATTCTCATGGGGCCCCAGTTCATTCCCAATAGAGTGATGTGAAAGAAGGAAGACTGGCCCCTCCACAGTCTCTGGTTTCCTGTCTCACCCTATGACCCCTGACAGAGACACTCCCACCATTGTGACGTCACCCATTATGAAGTCCTGGCCAGAGCTGAGTAGCCACCAGTGCTGGGCTCTTGAATTTCCAGATCCGTGAGCCCAGCCAACCTCTTTCCTTCGCAAGTTACCCAGCCTGAGGCTCTTTGTTACAACAATGGAAAACGAACAGCTACTGCTTATGGTACTGAGAAGGGACTGATCCTCCTCAGAGTGGACTCCTCCAAGAAATGAGACTTGGCAGAAAGCTCGCACATGGTGGTAGAAGTGGATTGTGGCCTGTGGACTTGAGAGCTCTATGGTGGGTCAAAGTAGCATGACTGGAATAGAGGATAAAGACCATAAGAAATAAGGGATTGGAGCTGGATATGGTGGCACATGTGTGTAATCCCAGTACTTGGGAGGCTGAGATTTGCAGGTTTGCAGCCAGCCTCAGCAACTTAGGCCATCTGCAACTTAGTGAGAACCTGTTTCAAAAATAAGAAATAATATAGGGCTGGGGGTGTTGCTCAGAGGTAGAATGCCCATGTATTTCACCCCTAGCACCAGAAACACAAAAAAAGAAAGAGAAGGGGAGGGAAGGGAGAAGGAAGGAAGGAAGGAAGGAAGGAAGGAAGGAAGGAAGGAAGGAAGGAAGGAAAGAATGAAGGAAGGAAGGAAAAGAAAAAGGGGGTTGGACTGGGAGAGGCTTCTTTAGGTAGAATTATTAGTCTACACCATCATGTCTAAGTGCCATGAACCTCTTAAATGTTCTTTGGGATATCCATGGAGATTTGACATTTATTCTTCCAAAGTCCAGAGCTGTCCAGTGTGGCAGCCACTAGATCATAATTGTATTACTTACCGTCTGATGCAACCTAATCATTACTTCCTCAGTTTTACCAGCCACGTTTCAAAATATGACTACATAGCTGGGCGTGGTGGCGCACGCTTGTCATCCCAGCATTCGGGAGGCTGAGACCTGGGGGATCGCGGTTCGCGGACAGCCTCAGCTACTTAGCGAGGCCCTCTGCAACTCAGTGAGACCCGGTTTCAAAATAAAAAATAAAAAATAGGCAGGGGGTGTAGCTCGGAGGTCAAATGCCCCTGGGTTCCATCCCCAGACCTGCAAAAAAAAAAAAAAAAAAAAAAAAGTATGACTACATGCTAGAAATCCCAGTTCATAGAACATTTCCATCACTGTAGAATTTTTGTTGGGCAGTCCCTGGAAAGAGGCCTTCACGGTCCAACTCAAATATCCATTGTGTTTGGAATTAATAATCATAGAGCACGTCTTGTTTTTCCTACTATCCCAACCTTCTCATAGGAGTGATTCTTTTAAGAAGACGGCTTCTTTCCTTGTTTAAAATTCTGCTCTCATTAAAGGTGAGCAATGCAGCCAGCCAAGCTTGGACCGAGACCTCTAAAAACCAAGAGTGAAAATAAGGTCTTCCTTCTGTAAGTTGGGCTTGTCGGATATTTTAGTCACAGCACTGAAAAGTTAACTAGCACTATGTGCTAAAGTATAACCGCATCAGAGTTTAAATTGCATCAATTACTTTAGAGTACCTGGAGGGGATCATTAAGTACAGATCCATGAACTTTATCCCCTTTGCAAGGAGACCTCCCCCACATAACAAGCCCAGGATCGTCCATACTCCCGTTATCTGGGGGCAAATTGTCTACATATGTATGAGTAACATTTTTCTTCAGTAAAGGAATTTCTCTGAGGCATAATTGTTATGTTACTATTATGCCTAAAACATTTGCTAACACGCTAGGCCTCTTTAGAAATGAAAATATCATAATATCTACAAAAAGTATTTTCATGATAAAATAATAGAAATATTAGAGTTATAGAAGTATTTTTAAAATAAATGACATGCTATATAAAATGTGATGATGTCATTACGACCAATAATATTTTTAATAACAATGGATGGAGACTTCTTACACTAGCCATGATGTCATTTTCAAGGTAGGCTTTGATCTTTTTAATAATTTAACCAAACATTGTGTTGAATTCTTCAGCCAATTATATTTCATTACTCATAAAAGCCTATGTGTATCTCAGACATTAAGCATATGGTATTTTTAAATTCCCATGACCCAGAACATACTTTTCCATCTGTGAGTCTCTTGTCATTTATTTTACTCGGGGCCTATTATCTGTTGATGTCTTGTGAAATCTTGAAAGTATCCCCCAGGGTTCTTAGAGATCTATAAATTATTGCTAGTTTTAGAAAAAAATGAAGCAGAAAAGATCCCTTTTCTCTAATTGCTGAATCACCAAGGGTAGCATTCACGCTAAACTGTACTAAATGATATTGTGTTGAAAAAAACCTAGACAGTTACTGTCAACATCCTCACCGCTATCCCCCAAAACAACAAACCACACAACTGAGAGGAAGGAAGACTTATTTGCTCACAAGATTTTTTTTTGGAGATTTCAGAATTCAGTCCATGTCAGACCTGGTTACATTGACAGAGCTCAGAACATGGAGGCAGAAAGTCAAAAAGAGGGAAAGCCCAAGGGCTCTGCTCTCACAGCACGAAGGCCAGACGCAAGAGAGAGCCAGCCAGCAAGGGGATTCAAGGACGTAAGTGGAATCCATAGCCCCAGGCACCCACCTTCAAACACACCTCACCTGCCCCATCACCATCCAGTAACTCCATTACAAGGGCTTTATCCGCTCATCAGATTACAGCCCTCCTGACTTATTTACATCAGCCCTAAACATTCATAACACGAGCTCTTCAGGGGACATTCATGATCTAACCGTAACAAGTCCGAATGGTGTGGACTGAGTTATCTCCCAACATTCAAGGTTGTGGAGAGGTTCCTTGAGAGAAACTCATTCTGAAACTAAGTGAGGATGTCAATACTCTCATCTGTACAACTTTTGCACTTCCAATTCAATATCCTTGGCAGGTTTTTCTCCAAGGTGTATCTGCCTGACACTTTATACCATGAGTGCCCAGGCTGCTCCTGTGATTTTACAGGTTGAAAAGAAGGAGGGTAGGAAAAGGTGTGCAAGCACAGCTTACATAAAGGAACTGTGTCTACAGAGACTCTTCTCCTTGGTTTTCACTCGCTTATCCAAAGAGGTTTAGCTGGCTCGCTTCACTTTATGATAATTAGTGGTAACTCACAGGAGCACTTATAATAGTCTAGTGACTTAAATAGAAACTTCACAAAAGAAGAAATTCAAACGGCCAATAAATGCATGAAAAAATACTCAATATCATTAGCAATCAGAGAGATGCAAATCAAAACCACCCTGAGATTCCACCTAACTCCAACTAGAATGGCCGTCATTCAAAACACAAACAACAACAGATGCTGGCGAGGATGTGGAGAAGTGGGAACTCTAAGACATCGTTGGTGGGATTGCAAATTAGTGCAATCACCTTGGAAAACAGTATGGAGAATCCTCAGAAGAATGGGAACAAATCTACCATTTGATCCAGCAATATCACTTCTGGGTATCTACCCAAAAAGATAGGAAGCCAAACTAGCAAACTAATGCATGTGTATCTATGTTCATAGCTGCACAATTCACCATAGCCAAACTATGGAACCAGTATTCTAAAAGTTGGAACCAAGGGAAACTCTCAAAAGCACAGACAGCTTGCAGATTAGTCAGGAAAAGGTGCTTGGGTATTCACATTCACACCCTAGTTTCAGAAAGAATTAGACAGCAGAATGTATGGTATAAGTGTTCAGGGAAAAAATAGCTTGCAGCATTTTATGATAGTTTACCAGTTGAGTCAATTCACAGGATACCATGTCTGTATGACCTACCTAACTTAGATGCAAAGGACCAATTGGCACTGGCGAGTTTAGTGCTTAAAAACAAACAAATTTAAATAAATGCCTGTTGACTTGGTATATGTGCCTATAATCCCAGTACTTTGGAGGCTGAAACAGGAGGATCACAGTTTCAAGGCCAGCCTCAGCAGTTTAGCAAGTCCCTCAACAACCTAGCAAGACCCTGTTTCGAAACAAAAAAATAAAATAGGGTTGTGGGTATAGGTTGGAGGTAGAATGCCTTGGGTTTAATCTTCAGTAAAACACACACACACACACATACTTGTACCTCTTTCTTTGGCAAGCAGCCTACAGAGACCAGGTTGAAGTGTTATCTTCCAAAGACTGTCATTTGTAACCCAATAATATAATTTACAATTAATGTCAATTAACAGTTCAAACTGACTTATCATTTTTTCCAGTTACATTCGGAAGTGTATGCACAAAAATAATTATAGGAAATTCCCTGTACCTTGAGTAGCATTGTCCAGAATTAGGTAGATTCGGAAATAGCTACAGCTATGAACTAGACCAGCATTAACCGTCTACCTGGGGGTTTCAGCAAGCAGGTCACCGGTTCCTTGACCTTGTGAGCACAGTATTCTAATTGACCTGAGTCACCTGTGCCAGACAGATTTTCCCCCTAGAACTGGCATTGATCTTTCTCTATATATATAATATAATATACCTCTGGGGCTAATTTCTTTCTTCTTATTATTAATTATTAATTATTTATTCTTTATTATTATTTTCTTTATTTATTCTTCATTATTATTTTCTTTATTTATTCTTCATTATTATTTTCTTTATTCTTTATTATTATTTTCTTTATTTATTCTTTATTATTATATTCTTTATTCTTTGTTATTATTTTCTTTATTTATTCTTTATTATTATTTTTTATTTATTCTTCATTATTATTTTCTTTATGTATTCTTTATTATTATTTTCTTTATTTATTCTTTGTTATTATTTTCTTTATTCTTTGTTATTATTTTCTTTATTTATTCTTTATTATTATTTTTTTATTTATTCTTTATTATTATTTTCTTTATTCTTTATTATTATTATTTTATTTATTCTTCATTATTATTTTCTTTATTTATTCTTCATTATTATTTTCTTTATTTATTCTTTATTTTCTTTATTCTTTGTTATTATTTTCTTTATTTATTCTTTGTTATTATTTTCTTTATTTATTCTTTGTTATTATTTTCTTTATTCTTTATTATTTTTTATTTATTCTTCATTATTATTTTCTTTATGTATTATTATTTTCTTTATTTATTCTTTATTATTATTTTCTTTATTCTTTATTATTATTTTCTTTATTCTTTATTATTTTCTTTATTTATTCTTTGTTAATATTTTCTTTATTTATTCTTTATTATTATTTTTGTTTATTCTTCATTATTATTTTCTTTATTTATTCTTTATTATTATTTTCTTAATTATTATTTTTTTTCGGTACTGGGGATGGAATCCGGAGGAATTCTACCTCTGAATTATATATAATATACCTCTCTGTGTGTTAACGCAGGAGCCACTTCTTCTTCTACTCTGACACTGTGGGTTCAGATTTATTTCTTTTTTTGGTAGCGAGATAATGACCTTGTTCTTTGCCTATAAGGAGGCTGTCAAGGGCAGACGCTGAACTCCAGAACGAAGTGTTTGCAGGTCACCTGCAGAAAGTTCCATGTCTTAAATCAGCCAAGTGTGTGTCAACAGAAGAATACAGGGGGAGAAATGGAAGTCGGGAGCCCAGTTGCTCTTCCTGCAAAAGCCAAAGTGAAAAAGGACTCCATGAATCTAAGTTTACCTTAATCTGAGCCCCCTCTGGCTTCCAGAAGATGCCACAGCGCTCAGGAGCTTAAATGACAAGGCCACATGGTTTAAAACTCAAAGCTTGAGCAAGCACGGTGGTGCGTGCCTATAATCCCGGTCCTGGGTAGGCTGAAACAGGAGGATCGCAGGTTCGAGGCCAGCTTCAGCACTTCGAAGAGGCCTTCCACAACTTAGCAAGAAATTGTTTAAAAATAAAATATAAAATAGAGCTAGGGATGGAGCTCAGAGGTAGAATGCCCCTGGGTTTGATTCTCAGTACGAGAAAAAAAAAAAAAAAAAACTCGAATTTTTATAACATTTCAGAACATGTCATTTTGAACCGGCGATTTCTTTTTAAGAAAAAAGGGCATCGCTGTCGATGTGCCGTGTGTATCAGCAAGCTGGCGGGGAAGTGTGCTAGCCCCCGTTAATCATGTCAGCCCTCCTCAATGTTGCTTCAAAGGCGCCTGAGATAAAACACCCACTCAGAAAGAGGCGCGCCCCGCGCTGCTGTTAGAACGTGCCAGTCCCGGGGTCAGAAATGTGTGACTGTTCCAGCTGTAGCCTTGGCTCACGATATTTAAGAATAACATCAGAGTTAAGATAAGTTTCCTCATTAGCAGAAATAGCTATTTTTAAAGACAAACTCTCTAATTCTGGGGCTAATTTCTTTTTATTATTATTATTTTTTTCAGTACTAGGGATGGAATCCAGAGGCATTCTACCTCTGAGCGACACCCCAGCCCTATTTTTTCTTTCTTTCTTTCTTTCTTTCTTTCTTTCTTTCTTTCTTTCTTTCTTTCTTTCTTTCTTTCTTTCTTTCTTATTTTTTTATTTTGGTGGTACTGGGGTTCCTGGAAGCCTTTCTACCTTCAGGCTACACTCCCAGACCTATTTTATATTTTTATTTGGAGACAGGGTCTCTTAAACCAGCACGGCTGGCTTCGAACCTGTGCGATCCTCCTGTCTCTGCCTCCTAAGCGCGGGGATGACAAGCGTGCGCCACCACGCCCGGCCTTTATTCTTTATTTTGAAACAGGGTCTCACTAAGTTGCGAAGGGCCTCACTAAGTAGCTGAGGCTGTCCTCAAACCACGATTCTCCTGTCTCAGCCTCCCAAATGCTGGGATTACAAGGGTGTGCCAGCATGCCCGGTGGGGGCTAATTTCTCTACCAATGTTGGGTACAACTGGTCGACCTTTGCCAATTACAGTAGAACCTAAAGTCACTGTATGTATGTATTTATCGGCACTGGAATTGAAGCCAGGGGCTTCTTTCTACTGGTGGCTTGCGCAGGTGGGGTGTGGATGGAGAAGTTGGGTCCCTAGGCCTGCTCCTTGGGGATTATATCTGGTTCCTTCTCCCCTTTCTCTCTCTCTCGCTTTCTGCCTCCATGATGTGAAAACAAAGCCTTTTTCACTCTCCCTCCCTCAGCTCCCACCGCCATGCCCCTGACATACACGGTCCCCGACCTCACCCCGACTGAACTTTGAGATATTCTCAAAGGGAAATTGTGCGCATAAATGGTCTTTCTTCTGAGTTAATTGTTCAGGTCTTTGGTTTATAGCTGCGAAATGCTGACAAATACATCGAGGCTATGAGGGGGCATATCTGTGGCGTGGTTTAAAAGCGCAGCTGTTCTTGCTGGTGTGAAATACATACATTACATCTTAATCCCGCCTCGATAGCACTCACGCGCGATCCAGGAGGCCTCCACCACCTCATCCTCTCTTTCTTCCCTTTCAATTTCGTATCCTTTGCTTGGCAGGGAGGTAGGGCACATATTTAACTCATTACCGACAATTTTAATAAGGAGGTGAAACCTTATGCTTATGTGCAATAAAAGTTTTATGGATTTGAGGGAAATATATATGTTTTTTTTTTTTTTTTTTTTGCTCGCAAAATACCTTGGTTTTAAAATGTACTCCCTTTATGGATTCTAACGCCATAAAAACATTTTGAAATTTGACTTTGCATTCACAGCTAGTAATGTGGCGAACTCGCCTTACTATATAATACTGAGCTATATTACTATATAACACTGGCTATTCTTAACTGTATTAATTATATGACATTACATATCATATATAATATTACATCAATTATATTCTTCGGTCGCTCCCCTCTTACCTAAATCCATTTTATGATGCCGAAACAGTCTCCTCTGTCTGCTTCTGATACTGTCACTTTTTCCTACACAAAAACAAAAGCAAATGTCTTTGCCTATAAAACAGATCCAGACTCCTTCATCTCACTCTGCCTCTATCACTCTTTTTCTTTTATTTATTTATTTATTTATTTTTGGTGGCACTGGGGAAGGAACGCAGAGGCCTTCTACCTCTGGGCTACACTCCCAGACCTATTTTATATTTTATTTGGAAACAGGGTCTCACTAAGTTGCCGAGAGCCTCACTCAGTAGCTGAGGCTGGCTTCGAACCAGCGCGATCCTCCTGTCTCGGCCTCTGAGATAGACACTGGGATAACAAGGGTACACTATGACACCTGAAAAACCTGAATCTTTTTTTTATATTTTTTTCTTTTAACCTTTGTCCACATGCCCGAATCAGACTTTTCAGGCACCGCTAATCTTTCAAGATTCAGCCCTGTCACCAATTGATTTCTTTGTTTCGGTCACTGGTTTTCACTTTGCCTTTTAAGCTGGCAATGGGCGCTTTATTTTCTGAAATCTTTTGATGGTTACTTTTATGTGTCAACTTGATTAGGCTCAGTTTTTGGTCAAGCACCAGCATGGATGTTGCCATGAACATAGTTCTTAACTTTTTTTTTTTTTTTTTTTAACTTGGGATACTAGCGATTGAGCCCTGGAAGATTCGGCCTCTGAGCTAAACGCCTTTTAGTTTTTCATTTGGAAACTGGATCTCACTAAGTTGTCGAGGTTGTCCTTGAACCCGCGATTCTCCTGTCTCGGCCTTCCAGGTTCCAGGATGACAATTGTGTACCACCACACTTGGCTTGGTTCCAATTTTTTCTTTATAGTACTCTCTTTCCTAGTTCTTTTTCTGGCTTTTAGAATGTGCAGTGAATCTCCTTATCTCCAATCACTGTTGTGGAGACACCAGGACGGATTTCTCAGTAGTTATTGGCCCACCTTTTCCCGATCCTTACACCTCCACTATATTCCCCAGCTGTAATAGCCACCAGTCTACTCTCAACTTGTATAAATTCAACCTCTCTCAGATTCCGCGGATGAGTGAGTTCCTGTGGCCCTTGTCTGTCTGTCTGTGCCTGGCTTTTTTCACTTAACATAATCTCTACTTCCATCCCTGTTTTCACAGCTCTTGATTTGTGATTTCTTTTTTTTGTGTGTGTGTGTGGTGGTACTGGGGATGGAACACAGGGGCCTTCTACCTCCGGGCTACACTCCCAGGCCTATTTTATATTTTTATTTGGAAACAGGGTCTCTTAAGCCAGCTGAGGCTGGCTTCGAACCTGCGCGATCCTCCTGTCTCCGCCTCCCAAGCGCGGGGATTACAGGCATGTGCCACCACGCCCAGCTGTGCTTTCTTAAACATAATTGAACATAATGTCTTTCAACTTGTTGTCTTTTTTTTTTCTTTTTCTTTTGCGGTACTGGAGATGGAACCCAGGGGCATTCTACCTCAGAACTACACCCCCAGCCCTATTTTTTATTCTTTATTTTGAAACAGGGTCTCACTGAGTTGCAGACGGCCTCACTGAGGCTGGCCTCGAACCGCGATCCTCCTGAATGCTGGGATTATAAGTGTGCACCACCATACCCGGCTTACACTGCGTTTCTTTTAAGTGGATATATTAAATGTAAAGTACCTTTTATGCGCCGTGTTCTGCCTGGGTCTCAGTTATTATAAATGAATGGATGGGTAAAGTGTTTTGGCTCAGACTTATAGTTAGGCTCTAAGTCAAGGGTAATAATATCCAACTACCCTGTAGATCTGGGGATTGAGTGATTCGTTAAGGGTAACCGATAGGAACCTAGAACAGAGGGCACATCTGTCATCCCAGTCCTTGGGAGGCCGAGACAGGAGGATCGCACAGGTTCAAGACCAGCCTCAGCTACTTAGTGAGGCCCTCAGCAACTTAGTGAGACCCTGTTTCAAATTAAATATAAAATAGGGCCAGGGGTGTAGCTTAGAGGCAGAGCACCCCTGGGTTCAATCCCCAGTCCCACAAACAAGATAACCAACAGACAAATAAAAACATGGACAGAAAGAGTCAGTTCAGAAAGGAGATAGCTGCCCATGGTGATAAACGCTACTATGGAAACAGAGAAAAACTGGAAGATGCTGATAAAATCCAGTGAGGTGGGAGACACTGGAGGCCCAAGGAGGACCCGCCACAGCCCAGAGATGGGCGCCGAAGTCAGCCTGGAGCAGGGGGTGAAGGAGGTGGCAGAGAGTCGATGTGTAACACTGCTCTAAGTAATGCGGGGATGGACGAGGGCAGTCCGTGTTAGTTGGAAGAAAGAGAAGCATGTGGTGTGGTTTTGCTGATGCCGTGATTTTTTTCAAAAATTTTTAAGTTTTAATATAATTTTATTGGTGCCTGTAATCACACAGCATAATGAGGTTCAGAGTGATAGAAAGAGACGTCACACAGCGTTCGGTGTTTTTCCTTGGGCATCCCGCCCCGCTCCTCTGTGCAATTTATTGAGGTTGGTATTGATACCTTCATATGTGTGCGTAACGCTCTTTGAACAGCTGGCTTTATCAAATCCCTGTAGCCACCCCGAACACCTTCCATCGCTCCACTAGGGTCTCTTCCTCCCTGATCCAAAGACCTTTTTGTCTCCCAATTTCTTTCCAGCTTCCTCGTATGAGACGAGCTATCAATGTGACGGTTCCCCGGAAGACGAGGGGTGGAACCACTGTATAACCCAGCTAGCCAAGTCTGGCTATCTTTACAAAGGAATTGAAGCTAGAATATTATACGGATGTGGGTGGCGCAGGTTTGTAATCCCAACATTCGGGAGGCTGAGACGGGAGGATCGCGGTTCCCAGACAGCCTCAGCTACTACTTAGTGAGGCCCTCTGCAACTCAGTGAGACTGTTTCAAAATAAAGAATAGCCGGGCGTGGTGGCGCACGCTTGTAATCCCCACGCTTGGGAGGCTGAGACAGGAGGATGGCGCAGGTTCGAAGCCAGCCTCAGCTACTTAGGGAGGCTCTCAGCAATTTAGTGACACCCTGTTTCCAAATAAAATAGAAAATAGATCTGGGAGTAGAGCCCCGGGGGTAGAAAGACCCTGGGTTCCACCCCCAGGACCACCAAAAAAAAAAAATAAAGAGAGAATAAAAAATAGGGCTAGGGGTGTTCCTCGGGGGTAGAATGCCCCTGGGTTTTATCCTCAGTATCACACACACACACAAAAAAAACTTGAGGATTTATGAACCGACTTAATTGCGTGGAATTCTTTCTCTCATTGAATGTTGTCAGAGGACCACTGTCACCTGTAAGCTGAGTTCACTCTTTAGATCTGTTTTTATTATATAATTTCATTGGGCGCATTGCAGTCATAACTTAGACTGAGGTATCGGGTGACGGGAACGTACACAGACACATCTCTTGGCGTTCTTCCTACTAAGTCCCACCCCTACCGTCTCCCTCCCTGTCCACGACTTTGAGGTCGGAACTGGCGATTTTACATATGAATGCAATATTATTTCAATGGTTATGTTCTTTTTTAAATTTTTTTTATTGGTGCACTGTATTCATACATCATAATGGGGTAAAAAACTTGTGTAGACATACACGCACACATTGCTCAGTCAGCCCCTCCCCACCCCCACCCCGCTCCCTCCCCATCCCTCCTTCCCATGCTTGGCTTGGTGGTTGATTTCGATATTTTTAAGTACATCGTGTGCTTTAGAGACGTTCTTAATGTCTCCGTCCTCTCTCCTCCTTCCCCCCAACTCCCTCCGTCACTCCATTGGACTCTCTGCTCCCCTCTTTGATGTTACCCTTGTATTCCAATTTCTACAAAAAATAAAGTTAAGCCATGTTATAAAGACGATGAGAGAGACGTGAAAGGAGAAGGCCCACGTTCTATTTCCTCCTATAGTAATTTGTCGGGCATGGTGGTGCACACTTGTAATTCCAGTACTTGGGAGGCCGAGACAGGAGGATCACGGTTCGAGGCCAGCGTCAGCTACTTAGTGAGGTCCTCTCCAACTTGGTGAGACCCCCTTTTCAAAATAAAGAATAAAAATATGGCTGGGGATGTAGCTCGGAGGTACAATGCCCCCGGGTTCAATCCCTAGTGCTGCAAAAATATAACAACAACAATAATAATAATTTCACCACCTACTTAAAGTAACCCCAAATGTATAAAACATTGTGAAGTATACTGTCACTAAAATCTCCATACCAAAGAAAGATCCCTGGTGACAAAAGTAATAAAAAGATATTTAGGATGATGAAAATGAAAATGATCAACCAGGAGTCGTCGCTTTGTGGTACCTCGAGTTCAATCATAACTTTGGACAAGTTCTATTTTGACAGGGCTTAAATTCTGAAGCATTCCAAAATAATTCAGGATGCTCGTCTTTTCAGATATTTCAGCTAACTGGTTTTGACACCGGGTAAAAGAACTGTCATATCTACTTGAATTCTGATTATTAAAACTCCGGGCTCTAAATGATTCCATTTAAGCATAGATTGAAGCCATTCCATAAAGGGCTTCCTAGAAGAGAGAAAATGTTTACTTCTTCTTCTTGCTCTTGTCCTAACATATAATTTTCTTATTCAGGGCTTCTAATCTACCTGTCAACCCGATCTGTCCCAATAGAATAGGTAAAGGAAAGTTGAACGTCAATAGCATTTGAATGTTTACAGGAAAGAAAAAAAAATAGAATGCTATCCACAACAGCCTCAGAAAACACCGGATCAAATTTAATGGGAGGTGGCAGGATTTCTACACCAGAAATTATACAATATTTGAAGGTTTAATTAGAGAAGACTGGCATGAATAGAGAGAGATTAGACTATTCAATATTTCCTAACCCCACTTCTTTCTCAACCGACAGTATAGATCCAGGGTGATCCCCATATGAATTCCAACATTTTTCTAAGAACAATAGAGTCAGAAGCTTAAATTTACACTGAAGTATGAGGGAAATGTTTCTTCAGCCCAGAAGACAATGGAGGGGAAGAATGAAAGAGAAACAGAATGAATCTGGTTTCAGGACATATCACGAGGCTACAGTAATAAAGGCAGCAAAGTTTTAAACCCAGAATCAATACTGCATCAAAGCCATGAGCTATAGGGTGCAGAAACAGAGGTAGTTACGTATGATTGTTTGATGGTTGTACAAGTGCGCCGCAGAAAATCAATGGAGACTGCAAAGTCTCTTCAACTGAGCTGTAAAAGCTATGAGCCCACAGGGGGAATGGTAGATTCTGGCTCTACCACCTCATAATTAATTTGAGGCATAACAAACGCCAAATTTCAAGCATGTACATATGCAAAAAAGGCATTATTTCATAAATAATAATAAATGATAAATTGGACTCCATTAAAATGCAAAATACCTTTTTCCAAAAGATGCAATCAGCCAAGCCTGGTGGCACGTGTCTATCATTCCAGTACTGGGGAGGATGAGACAGGAGATCACAGGTTCAAAGCCAATCTCAGCAACATAGTGAAGCTCTTGGCAACTTAAATAAAAAATAAAAATGGGACTGGGCTTGTAGCCTGGAGGTAAAAGGCTCCTGAGTTCAACCCCCTGCATCCATCCATATCTCTCTCTCTCTCTGTCTCTCTCTCTGTCACACTCATAAAAAAAAGAAAAAGAGAAAAAGAGATATAATTAAGAAAGTAAAGAAGCCGGACATGGTGATACATGCTTGTAATCCTAGCACTCAGAAGGGTGGGACAGAACGATCAAAGATTTGAGGACAGCCTCAGCAAGTGAGACTCTCATCAACCTAGTGAAACCCTGTTTCAAAATAATAATAAAAAAATATGGCTGGTGATGGAGCTCAGAAGTAGAATGCCCCTGAGTTCAATCCCTAATCCACCAACAACAACAATAAAAAAAGGAGGTAAAGAAATATTTTCACATTATGAAAAAATACACAATTCATATATATGTCAAACAAAAGGCTTCTGACATAAGAGAGTTATAAATCCTTAGGAAGATAAAAATCAGATTTTAGATGGGTTAATTTTTTGAGAAGGAAATCAAAAAAGTTTTCATCAGACAATTCATATGAGAAGATAGGCAAATTTTCATTGACATAGAAAAAGATGTTCCCCGGTGCTTATTAGAGAAATACACATTTAAATCACAGGGGGCACCAGATGGAAGAAGCCACATTGAGAACCTGGTCTTGTGAAGAGTTTGATAGTGGTGATGGACAAATCTACATGTTGGGAAATGTCATCGTTAAACATAGGTGTGGTAGGTGACAGTCTCGTTGCTGTGACCCAGACACTTGACGGTCAGAACATAGAGGCGGAAAGCTTTTAGTTGTTCACTGGTCTACACATTTCAGCTCAAATATCTTTAATTTAATATATAAATCTCTATGTAATATATATACACATTTATATACAATTATGTATATTATAAAATATTATGAAATATATTATTGTTAAATATATAAAATATATATTTAATAATTAATAAACATTTATTATATAGTATATATCTGGACTATATATAGCATAGATATAGCATATATAGTATATATCTGGACTATATATATATATATAGCATATATAGTGTATATATAGCATATATATAGTATATATAGTATATATCTGGACTATATATATATAGCTATATGCTATATACTATATATAGTATATATATATAGGTATATACTATATATAGTATATATACAGCTATATGTAGTATACTTTATGTAGTATACTATATATATAGTATATATAGTATACTATATATAGTACATATAATATATAGTACATATAGTGTATATAGTATACTATATATAGCTATATGCTATATATATTCCAGATATATACTATATAATAAATATATACTATATAATGAATAAATATACTAGATATATACTATATAATAAATAAATATGTATATAGTATATATGTCTGGGCTGAAATATATATATATATATACATATATTTGCTATTTTCTACTAATTCCAAGCAGGAGTGAGGACTAGAAATTCTTGGGAAATCTCGTAGGAAGCAGACGCACACAGCCCCCGGAGAGCAGAACCAGGACGCAGCTGTGCTGGCCAGGCCTCCAGGGGACTCTTCCTCAGCAACGGAGTTTCTCCTTCAACATGGATGAGACAGGGGATCGCAGGATCAAGGCCAGCCTCAGCCACATAGCAAGATGCTGTTGTTTCAAAACAAAACATAAAAAGGCTGAGGGTATAGCACAGAGTTAGAATGACCCCTGGGTTCAATTTTCAGTACGAAAGAAGGAAGGAAAGAAGGAAGGAAGGAAGGTAAATGCGATTGAAGGAGTCATGGAATTCTCTGGGAGAAGGGTAGAAACAGTAGATACTTCTGCCTTTGACACAAATTAAAAGAGATGGTCAAAAAAAGATGCAGGGAGCTGGGCATAGTGGCGCACACTTGTAATCCCAGGGTTTGAGAGGCTGAAACAGGTGGATCACGGTTTGTGGCCAGCCTCAGCTACTTAGTGAGACGCTTTGCAACTCAGTGAGACCCTGTTTCGAAATAGAGAATAAAAAAAAAATAGGGCTGGGGGTGTTGCTCAGTGGTATAATGCCCCTGGGTTCCATCCCCAGTATGCAAATAAATAAATAAATAAATAAATAAATAAATAAATAGATAGGATGGGGTGTAGCTCAAATTTTTAAAAGGATGGGGGATGTAGCTCAGAGGTAGATTGCCCCTGGGTTCCATCCCCAGTACTGCAAAAAAAAAAAAAAAAAGCACTGAACAGTGGAACTTCAGTATTTTAACCTCTAATACCAGCAATAAGAGTAAGAAATGTATTGGCTCTGTGTTATTCAACATCTGATGAGAACATAGGTAGTTGTAACAGCCCCCTCAGCATCTCTTGTCTCTGTATACGAGTTCAGGCTGTGCTCAGCGGGGATGTCTCTTGGAAGCTCCGTCCCAGGTAATGTCACTTGAATTCACCGATGTCTTGGAGTCTCAACTGAGATGCTGGGAGCCCTCTGGGATGGCCAGGGACTCGCTCACTGGCAGGTGGGTTGCCTGTAGGAGGAAAAGATACAAGCCAGGTGTGGTGGTGCACATCTGCCTTACAGGTACTTGGAGGCGAAGACAGGAGGATTGCAGTTTCAAGGCCAGCGTTCAGCAACTTAGCAAGACCCTCGGCAATTTAGGGAGACCCTCATTCCAATAAAATAGGACTGGGAGTGTAGCTCAGAGGCAGAATCCACTGGGTTTAATCCTCCAGATTATAGAAAAGATAAAGATGAAAAAGGAGGAGGAGGAGGAGAGGAGGAGGAGGAAGAGGAGGAAGAAGAGGAGGAGGAGAAGGAGGAGGAGGAGGAGGAGAAGAAGAGGAAGAGGAAGAGGAAGAAGAAGAAGAAGAAGAAGAAGAAGAAGAAGAAGAAGAAGAAGAAGAAGAAGAAGAGGAGGAGGAGGAGGAGGAGGAGGAGGAGGAGGAGGAAGAAGAGAAGGAGAAGAAGGAGGAGGAGGAGAAGAAGAGGAAGAGGAAGAAGAAGAAGAAAAAGAGGAGGAGGAGGAGGAGGAGGAGGAGGAGGAGATGGAGGAGGAGGAGGAAATGGAGAAGGAGGAGGAGAAGGAGGAGGGATGGAGGAGGAGATGGAGAAGGAGGAGGAAGTGGAGAAGGAAGTGGAGAAGGAGGAGAAGGAAAAAGAGAAGAGAATAAGAATAAGGAGAAGGATGAGGAGGAAAAGAAATTGAGAGAGAGAAAGAAGAAGGAGGAGGAGGAGGACGAGGACGACGAGGACGAGGAGGAGGAGGAACAACAGCAGCAGCAGCAGCAGGGGCTAAAAATATCATGCCTGCCTTTGATAACAAAGTTGAAACTTAAGTTTTGCAGTCTCTGAGTGTATTAACTGAGAACATTTCAAAAGCATCTCAAGAAAAGACCTGGATGAGGTTTACCCACCGATGATGTTTGTGCAGTCAAATCAGCCTGACCTCCTCGGTGGGGGAGGAAAGGGGTCAAAGGAAAACCTGGTACTAGGCTTTACTAAGAGTTGCTTCTCCCGCACAGCAGTAACACTAAAGCTATGCCCGGCAGATGGCAAGAAACGCAAAACAAAATGTCAATTCTGTCACGAATGCACGGCGCATGTGGCTGAACCCAGGCCAGCCGTAGCCCGTGGTACGTGCATCCATCTGGGCGAAGGCCATTTTCTGCGACTCTAAATCTAAACCAATTGAACACTTGAAAGGAAGCCAACTCAAGCTCTTAGCCAAAGAACGAGAGAAACGATTTATCTTTCTCTCTGATGCCTTCAAATCCCCTGGGATTACTTATATCGGTCGGGATTTATCTCGCACGGTGAACGAGGCTTTAAACAAAATTGAACCCTCACCCTCTAAAAACTGTTTACTCAAATAGCTGACTACATGAAAATATTTTATAATATTTTGCCTTTAATCCAGCGATAGTACTTGCATTACAATGTGTTTGTGTGGGTGGGTGGGGCGGGGGAGAGGGTTATAGAAATTGAATCCAGGGGCATTCTGCCTCTTAGCTATACCCCTAGCCATATTTTATTTTTTTTATTTTGATACAGGGTCTTGCTAGGTTGCTGGCGAGGCTGGCCTCCAACCTGAAATCCTCCTGTCTCTGCCTCCCAAGTACTGGGATTGCAAGTGTTCGCCACCACACCTGGTTCTTCTTAGATCACAACGTGGAATCTAATTTCCTCTGCGAGTTCATACATTCTGCAATGTAGATTGTGGGAGATGACTGACCGTTTTGTGAGTGGTTTGTTTTCTCCCAAATCAGCAATTTGTAAAGATATGAAAGATGAAAAAAAAAATTAGCTGGTTCATATTTACCTTGGGCTAAAGTGAAGCTAAAAAATTAGACAGTAAGATGGGTGCGGGGCGGCTCACGCCTGTAATCCCAGAACTTGGGAAGCTGAGACGGGAGGATCGCAGGTTCAAGACCAGTCGCAGCAACTTAGCAAGACCCTGTTTCAGAAAGAAAAATAGAAAATAGGACTGGGGATAGAGCTTAGAGGTAGAACTCCCCTGAGTTCAATCCCTGTGCCAAAAAAGG
>NC_137792.1:2238535-2273535 GCF_963383645.1 Muscardinus avellanarius
ATTCGCTGGCCCCAGAATCGGAGCTTCTTTACCCGTTATCCTAAGGAGGCTTGGCTGCTCCTGTGTACCAGGCAGAGTGGTTGAGGATAGTCAGGGGCGGGATGAGGATGAGAAAGACGTGGCCTGGGGTGGGAGGTGGAGACTTTACATGAGAATCAATGTCCCCACGCTTTGGGATTCTCTCTGGATCCACGTTCTAGCCGTCAGCAGGTGGCCGGCTGCCCCTCCACCCGGCCAGGCCTGCTCAGAAGAATGAGACCTCAAACGTACGATAAGGAAATCAACCTCTAATTACACAGGCAATATGGCGGCCTCCTGTCTTCTGCCATGCCACCCCACCAAAAGTCCCGTGGCCTCTCAAATAGAGAAATTACTGAGTGTATTTCAAAAGACAGATTTCAAGCCAGGCATGTTGGCGCACTCTTATAATCCCAGCATTCGGGAGGCTGAGACAGGAGGAGCGTGGTTCTTGGACAGCCTCAGCTACTTAGTGAGGCCTCTGCAACTCAGTGAGACCCTGTTTCAAAATAGAGAATAAAAAATAGGGCAGGGGTGTAGCTGGGAGGTTGAATGCAATACTCCCCAGTACCACACACACAGTGACACAAAAGACAGATTTCATAGACTTGAAAATCTTGCAAGCTGAGTATGGTGGCACATGCCTGTAATTTCAATACTTGGGAAACTGAGATAGGAGGATCACAGCCTCAGCAATTTAGCAAGAAATTCAGCAACTCAATGACACCCTGTTTGAAAAATAAAAAAAAACAAATGGCTGAGGGTATAGGTTGAAGGTAGAGCGCCTCTGGGTTCAAGCCCTGGTACCACAAAATAAACAACAACAACAACAATAACAACAACAAAACACACAAAACAACCTGGTGAGCTGGGTATGCCGGCACACCCCTGTAATCTCAGAACTTGGGAGTTGAAGACTGGAGGGTCTTAGGTTCAAGGCCAGCCTCAGCAAGTTAGCGAGACTCTGTCTGGAAATAAAAAATGAAAAGGGCTGGGGTAGAGCTCAGACTTGGAATAACCTTTCATTCAGTGCCAATACCTAGAAATCCTGACTTTTATATTATTTTTCTTAAGTCTGTTGTCTTCTGAAGAAGTTTTAATGCCAGAAAATTCCATTCAAATCATTAACGTGTTTCCAAAATTAGTAAAATTTAAAGTCCCCTTTGTATTGACAGGAAGAATAGGGAAGTAATAACTAAGAGGAAAATAAAAACGTTTCTGTTTTCTCCAACGAACCTCATACGGATGGCTTATTCAATTAAACCTGGTATTAGTTTTCTTCTGTAAATTCTAAATTTGTATTGCTTTTATGTTTTATTATAAGTTTTGCATACTTAATTTCAAGGTTTTTTTTTTTTCTTTTCTTTTGCGTTTTTGTTTTTGTTTGGGGTGATAATAGAACTCGGGGGGCATTCTACCTCCAAGGTCCACTCCAGCCTTTTTTATTTTTCTTTTTGAAATAGGTTTTCTCTAAGTTGCTGAAGGTCTTATTTGATGGCTGAGGCTGGTCTCCAACCTGTGATCTTCCTGTCTCAGCCTCCAAGGTACTGGGATTACAGGTGCTGACCACCACACCTGGCTGAGTTTTAAGATTAAATCAAAGCCATGCCCCAATTTTTCAAAGTAATGCTATTCCATATAGGGTGTGTGTATGTGTGTGTGTGTGTGTGTGTGTGTGTGTGTGTGTGTGTGTTACTGGGGATGGAACCCAGGGGCATTCTACCTCTAAGCTACACCCCCAGCCCTACTTTTTATTCTTTATTCTTTATTTTGAAACAGGGTCTCACTAAGTTGCAAAGAGCCTCATTATTTAGTAGTAGCTGAGGCTGTCCTTGAACCACTATCCTCCTGTTTCAGCCTCCCAAATGCCAGGATTACAAGCATGTGCCACCACACCCAGCCATATAGGCTATTTATGAAGACACAAAACTTTTTGATTTTTATACATTTGGAAAAACATGAAAAAGGTAAAAAGTATTTTAGAATTGTTCAAGAGTGTTATTTAAAAAAAGTGTGAATATTCAAAAATAAATTTTATTCTTGGATCAATAGATGTGAGAACGTGTCTTCCCATTTTAACATCATCCTGCCTCGTGTGTTTTACATCTGGTTATATAGTCTGTCCCCTGAAAAACTCATGTATGAATGTTAAGTGTTGATGCTTGAGTCATGAGTTGTATTCTCAGTAGTAGGTAAATCTGTTGTTATGAATTTGGTGGGTGGTTACCTAGGCAGGTGGGTCCGCTCTCTCCCTCTCTCTGCTTTCTGGTGCCATGCCCTGAGTTCCACAGACCCAGCCTAACATGGGCTGAACCCTGAAATCTCCAAAAATACCGTGAGCAAATCTTCCTTTTTCTAAGTTGTGTGGTCAGTTGTTTGGGATGAGAGCAGTGAGCATGTTGACTGAGACAATTTACAAAGGATATTTTTTACCTTATTCATGAGAGATGATTTCTTCTGACTTCCTGGTACTAAGGTATATGGCCCTTGTGGATCCTGACTTTGAAAACACAACATGTCCATGTTCTTAAGAGAAAAATAATCAAGATATTATTAATGCCGGGAGTGGTGGTGGCGCACGCTTGTAATCCCCGCGCTTGGAAGGCAGAGATAGGAGGATCGCACAGGTTCGAAGCCAGCTGCGAGATTTCTCTGGCTTAAGAGACCCTTTTTCCAAATAAAAATATAAAAATAGGTCTGGGAGTGCAGCCCGGAAGTAGAAGGGCTTCCAGAAACCCCAGTACCACCAAAAGAAAAAATATTATTAAGTATTTTGTAACTCACTTATGCCATCATCTATAATTTTATTGTGGGAAATTTCCCCGTGATAATAATTGAGCCTAAGGCTCATAGCCAAACTTGACTCTAAAAATATTAATTTTGTTTATGTTTGATGATCTACTACGTATATATATGATCCAAATACACACTCTAGAAAAGTGTAATTCTGGTAATTTATAATGCTTCTATTCACTTTGCAAAAAAAGAAAAAAAAATACATCTAGCCACCATCTAGTGGTGGCTGCACCTGGAAATATAAAGTGATATGTAGTTTGCAAGTTTCTATACCAAGATCAACATTATGTGCATCTTTTCTGGCTTGTTTGTGGTATGTGTCTGTGTATTTGGTGCCAGAGATATAATTTTGGCAAGTGCCCTTAAAATTATTCAGAAACAAACAATGATATTCCTTGCGCTGAAAGAACTGCTGAATTCCACCCGAATGATCCGCAGCTGCTCACCTCAGCTCCATGTTTACCTTTCCTCTCTGGATCCTGGTGCTGTGAGGGAAGATGGCGCCGGCACGGCTCTGCGGCTGCATTGTGGGCTTGATTTCTGGTCTCTGGTTGTTCTTCTAGTCTTTTTCTTCTCTGTCCCTTTTGTTTACATTTTTTATTTCTCTGCTGATGGTGTTTTCCGACTATGAACAGCGCTGATTTTGTGGCAACAGAGATCGAGTTTTAGCAGGGCTTGTAAACACTGCTTTTCTCAGTCGCCACCTTCCTGAAAGTCCAGAGGCTTTCTACCTCCGGGCTATACTCCCAGCCCTATTTTATATTTTATTTGGAAACAGGGTCTCACTAAGTTGCTGAGAGCCTCACTCAGTAGCTGAGGCTGGCTTTGAACCTGCGCGATCCTCTGGTCTCAGCCTCCCAAGTGCTGGGATTACAAGTGTGTGCCACTACACCCGGCTTATTTTTTTTGTTTTAAAAAAGGGTCTTGCTAGGTTGCTGAGAGTATCACTACGCTGCTGAGGCTGTTCTCAAAACTGTGGCTCCTCTTGTCTTAAATTAGAAATTGGGCTGGGAGTATACCTTGGAGGTAGAATGCTCCTGGGATCAGTCCCCAGCAACACACACACACACACACACACACACACACACACACACACACACACACACACACTGTGAATTCCAGGTTCCTAGTGAAAGCCATTTGGGAGGTGTACTCCACAAGTCTGTCAGGACAGATTTCCAGTGACCCCATATCAACAGTGTGCCTAAGTCCTTTCTTATATTCCTTCCTTTCTTCATATCCGCAAAGAGATGAACTATTCGCCTTTAAGTTGTTATTTAGAGATATTATTTGGGGTAAAATTCCAACAAAGACCGTCACAATTCCCTGCAGCATTGACAAATAGCATTTAAAATCGGTGAGAGTACGGACGGCGAATTGCCTATTGTGAGAGTGCTGAGATGCGGGCTCCTGCTTGAAGGGTTAATGAAGCAACTCCGGCTCCTGAGAAGCAGCTTGGAATGCCAGGCTGAGGTGAGCACGCTTCCTCTCATTGGTGAGCTAGGAGTCTAGCCGAGTTGCCTTCAAGGTCAGAAGCAGCTCCGGCCCTCACTCTGAAGGTCCTTCCCAGCATAGACATCTCTCAGAAAACTTATTGGTATGATAAAGAGCTTGAGATGTTCTGAGCGGTCACAGGTGTTCTTTGCTTCTAATTGTAAAACAAAAGTTGCTTTGAGACTCGTCCTTTGTCTTTACTCACACACGTCCATTGTTGCTTTAAGATAACCTTGTAACGTCTAATATAGTTAATTTGTCTATGGATCCCATAGCAGCTTTCTCTATAAAAGTCTGATTGCTCTTTCAATAAAACATGCAGTGTACGTGAAACCTGCATCCCCTGTGTCCCGTGAATCGGCTTTACCCTTACATCTCCAGGGCACTAGACACTGACACCTATATTATTTGGGTGTCACGTCATGTCTCTGAAACCCAAAGAATTCCCGCCCTTTTTATGTTTTGGTACCTGCAGTGCTCGGCTGTCCTGCTTAAATAATTTGAGAAAAATATTAGGAGCTAAGGAAAAAAAGTGAAATTTTAAACACTTATGCTTCAGGACACTTGACTACGGACTAATCGTGTATCATAAATAAAATAAAATAAAATAGTCAGGTGTGGTAAGGCACACCTATAATCCCAGTACTTGGGATGCTGAAATAGGAGCTCCATGTTCAAGGCCAGCCTCAGCAACTTGGTGATACCCTGTTTCTTTTACTTTTTTTTTTTTTTGCGGGTCTGGGGATGGAACCCAGAGGCATTTGACTTCTGAGCTACATCCCCTGCCCAATTTTTTATTCTTTATTTTGAAACAGAGTCTCACTGAGTTGCGGAGGGCCTCACTAAGTAGCTGAGGCTGTCCGCGAACCGCGATCCTCCTGTCTCAGCCTCCCGAATGCTGGGATTACAAGCATGCGCCACCATGCCCAGCTTGAGACCCTGTTTCAAAATAAAAAATAAATAAGACTGGGGATGTATTCCAAAGGTAAAATAACCATGTGTTCAATCCTAGAAGAAGGAAGGAAAGAAGGAAGGAAGGAAGGAAGGAAGGAAGGAAGGATGGATTTTAAAAAGGGTTGTGGTTGTAGCTTGTTTGTAGAATGCCCCTGGATTCAATCTGCAGAACCAATAAAAAGGAAAAAAGAAAAAGAAAAATTAAACAGCAACAAAGCAAAACCGAAGTAGGTTTTGCAGAGGAATTAATTGTGTACCAACAGACCCGGCTGCATCGAGCTTGCTTTGGACATGTGAAGCTACACCTGTCCCTCCACGAGTGCCTGGGGAAACTCAGTCATTTCAAACGCAAAACACAGGGCTGGCCAGCCCGTGTAAGGAAATATCAAACTAAATGCCAAAACCATATTGATTGATTGAACGGCCCAGAAACTGTAATTAAAGCATTACTCTTAGAACCAAAGTATTACAAACAGGAAAAGTAATAGCTCTATGGGCTGCTGAAATAATTTTCAGCAATATTTATAGAATCCAAAAAGCTAATGGAATCTCACCGTGCCATGTGCCATATTTCTTTGCTCTAAGGCAGAACTGTTGAACTCTTTTAAGGTAAATAGACATTCCTTGGTTTTTGAAGATTTATGAGCAAACAGGTTCCAAGATCAATGTTGTAATTTTGATTTTGAATTTTAGCGAACAGATGCTCAAGTTTTATGATAAATGTGCATGAGTTATTAAGATATGTTTTATAACATGCCAATCTCTTAAAAATCTAGACAAAATAATACCAACACTCTATTTCTTTTTAATTTGATCACCAGTACACATTTTTTTTTAAACCACAATTGCTCATACCAGCACAAGTCTTTGCTTAAGGGTTTGCTTTTAGGAGATGCCTAGAATAAGATTCATTTATTATTTCTGATAACTTTTTTTTTTTTTTTTTTTTTAGTGGCACTGGGGGTGGAACCCAGAGGCTTTCCTTCCACCTCCGGGCTATACTCCCAGACCTATTTTATATTTTATTTGGAAACAGGGTCTCACTAAGTTGCTGAGAGCCTCACTAAGTAGCTGAGGCTGGCTTCGAACCTGCGGGATCCTCCTGTCTCAGCCTCCCAAGTGCGGGGATTACAAGCGTGCGCCACCACGCCCGGCTCTGATAACTTTCTTTTTTTTTTCTTCCATCTTTTCTTCCTTCCTCTTCCTCTTTCTTTCTTTCTTTCTTTCTTCCTTTCTTTCCCTTCATTTCTCCTTCCCCTTCCCAATTGTTCTCTCCCTCCCTCCTTTCTTCTTTTTTTCCTTCTAATACAGGGTTTTTCCTCTTACTGAGCTCTTGGTCCAGTATATTTCAATGAATAAAGTCCAAGGACTAATGAAAAAGTGCAGGAATATGCACATTTATTTGTAAGCCAAGAAAAGATGGAGAAAAGAAAGATGGAATAGCTCGCACATAGGGGCAGGGCTCTTGGGAGGGTGAAGCCATTGACGTGAGGTGAGCTTTTATACCTTCTTGTGGTTTCCCATCTACTCCTTAGTGATTGGTCAGAAGTGGGTCTTGAGGGACCAATGCCTGTTCAGTTTCAATCCCTAATTTGCATATTTGTCTCACAGGGTGGTGAGAGCTGATCTCCTGACACCACTTGTCTGCTCACTTTCCCATCCTTGGGCACACAGATTGTTCTCAGAACGCCGCCCTCAGCAGGGCTGAAGTTGTGTTTTTATTTCCATAGTCTGTTATCTTTCTGTCTTATTAACCATCCCTATTTTTGTTCCTTATACAGATGGCCTCTTTTTAACCTTTTCTGTTCCCAGGTCCTTTGTCTTTCCTTTCTTCCTTTCTTGATTTCTTTTCTTTTTTCCCCTTTCTCCCATCTTTCTTTCTCTTTCTTTCTTTCTCTTTCTTTCTTTCTTTCTTTCTCTCTTTCTTTCTCTCTTTCCTTCTCTCTTTCCCCCTCCCTCTCTTCTCTCTCTCTCTCTCTGTCTCTCTCTGTCTCTCTCTGTCTCTCTCTCTCTCTCTGTCTCTCTCTCTCTCTCTCTCTCTCTCTCTCTCTCTGTCTCTCTCTCTCTCATAATCTATGCTCTATCTAATCTGTCTATAGTCTATAGAAGCCTCAAGATAAATACACTAACTTCTAAAGAGTCACTTTAAGGGAGCACTTGTACATTAAAGTCAAGTTCATCTGAATCAATGAAAAAATATTTCCTAATCAGTATTTTTCCTTTATGCCATTAAAGACCAAGTTGATCTGTATTTTATTTATTTATTTATTTATTTGTTTGTTTATTTATTTATTTATTTGGTGGTACTGGGGTTTCTGGAAGCCCTTCTATCTCTGGGCTACACTTCCAGACCTATTTATATTTTTGAAACAGGGTTTTTTAAGCCAGCGCGGCTGGCTTCGAACCTGCGCGATCCTCCTGTCTCAGCCTCCCCAGCGTGGGGATTACAAGCGTGCGCCACCGCCACCATGCCTGGCAACATGGTCTTTCTTTAAATACAGATCAACTTGCCCAGCGTGGTGGCGCACGCTTGTGATCCCAGTACCTGGGAGGCTGAGACAGGAGGATCACACGGGTTCGAAGCCAGCCTCAGCTACTTAGTGAGGCTCTCAGCAACTTAGTGAGACCCTGTTTCCAAATAAAGTGTAAAATAGGTCTGGGAGTATAGCCCGGAGGTAGAAAGGCCCTCGGTTCCACCCCCAGTACCACAAAAAAAAAAAAAAAAAAAAAGAGAGAGACCATGTTTGTGTATAAAAAACCCTACATATATATGGAAAACCAAGTTGCACTGTAAAAAATGCCCATTTTTTCTGTATTTGAGGGAAAATGACAAGACAGTTATAGTTGGAAGCTCTGAGTAAGGTCAGCAATAGAAAGTAATTGATAGTGCCTCTTTAAAATGTAAATTAGGAGCCAGGCGTCCTGGCACAGGCTTGTCATCCCAGCATTTGGGAGGCTGAGACCAGAGGATCGCGGTTAGCAGATAGCCTCAGCTACTTACTGAGGCCCTCCACTACTTAGTGAGACCCTGTTTCAAAATAAAGAACAAAAGTCAGGGCAGGGAGTGTAGCTCAGAGGTCAAATACCCCAGGGTTCCATCCCCAAACCCGCCAAAAAAAAAAAAAAAAAAAAAAAAGTAAATTGGAGCCAGGCGTGGTGGCACACACTTGTAATCCCCGAGCTTGGGAGGCGCAGACAGGAGGATCTCACAGGTTCGAGGCCAGCCTCGCTGCCTTAAGCGACCCTGTTTTCAAATAAAAAAATCTAAAATAGGTCTGGGAGTGTAGCCAGGGTTCCATCCTCAGTACCACCAAAAAAAAAAAAAAAAAGTAAATTGGAGGCTGGGTGTGATGGCTCACAGCTGTAATCCCAGTACTTGGGAGGCTGAGACAGGAGCGTCACAGGCTTGAGGCCAGCCTCAGCAACTTCTCAAGACCATATTTAAAAATAAAAAAATAAGGGCCGGGCGTGGTGGCGCACGCTTGTCATCCCCGCGCTTGGGAGGCGGAGACAGGAGGATGGCGCAGGTTCGAAGCCAGCCGCGCGCACTGGCTTAAGAGACCCTGTTTCCAAATAAAAATGTAAAATAGGTCTGGGAGTGTAGCCCGGAGGTAGAAGGGTTCCATCCCCAGTACCACCAAAAAAGTAAAACTAAAAAAAAATAATAATAATAAGAAAGAGTAGGTGTATCTCAGAAGTAGAACACCACCAGGCGTGGTGGTGCGCGTTTGTGATCTCAGCATTCGGGAGGCGGGGACCAGAGGATCGCGGTTCGAGGACAGCCTCAGCTACTTAGTGAGTCCCTTTGCAGCTCAGTGAGACCCTGTTTCAGAAATAAAAAGACTGAAAAATAGGGCTGGGGGTGTAGCTCAGAGGTACAGTGCCCCTGGGTTTCATCCCCATTACTGCAAAAAAAAAAAAAAGGAAGTAGAATTCCCCGGGTTCAATACCCAGTACCAAAACAAAATAAGTCAATTGGGTGACATATATGTGTGTACATGTTTTTTGAAGAAAGCACAGAAACACAGCAGGATTGTATAAAGTATGCTCTTTATCTCACGTCCTTCTGAAAACCTGTTCTCTTCTTTGCATTAGTGAGCTACATAAATGCTTTTAAAATTTTTCTACAGTCTTATATGTTCCCCCTTTAAAAACACAACCTAAACCAGCCTTAGTGGTACATACCTGTCATCCAGGTATTTGGAAATCTAAGACCGGAGGATCACAGATTCAAGTGCAGCCTCAGCAACTTAAGGAAACCCGTGGAAATTTGGGGAGACTCCATTTTTTTTTCTTTCTATTTTTTTTTTCTTTTTGTCTTTTGGTACTGGGGATGAGACCCAGAGGCATTCTACCCTTGAGCTCCACCTCCAGCCCTATTTTTTATTTTTAATTTTGAAACAGGTTCTCACCAAGTTGCAGAGGGCCTCGCTTAAGTAGCTGAGGCTGGCCGCGAACCCAGATCCTCCTGTCTTGGCCTTTCAAATGCTGGGATTACAATACTGGGCGCCACCACGCCCGGCTGGGAGACTCCATTTTTTTGTTTGTTTTGTGGTACTGGGGTTCCTGGAAACCCTTCTACCTCCGGGCTACTATCCCAGACCTATTTTATACTTTTTAAAAAAAATTTGGAAACAGGGTCTCTTACGCCAGCGCGGCTGGTTTCGAACCTGCAAGATACTCCTGCCTCCGCCTCCCAAGCGCGGGGATTACAAGCGTGCGCCACCACGCCCGGCTGGGAGACTCCATGTTTTAAAAACATGAATAAATAAAAGGGCTTGGAGTTTATCTCAGTGGTAACATGCTCCTGGGTTAAATCCCCAGTTCCAAAGAAAGAGAGGGAGAGCAGGAGAAAGAAAAGAAAAGAAAAGAAAAGAAAAGAAAAGAAAGAGAAGGAAGGAAAGAAAAAGAAAGAGAAAAAGAAAGAAAGATGAAAGAGAAGCCCATTGTCATATAATTTTTATAACAGAGCCATGATTTACTTGCTTTTTTATTTTTCATTTAGCCATGTACGTGAGGTATCTTTTCCTTATTTAATTTTTCTTCAAATAATGAGCTGTCTATTACATGCAGTATAAACACAAAAGAGCAGCCAAGTCTAACTCAAATTAAATCATGCCTGGCATTTCCCAGTGGTGACTGTTATGTCTGCCGGGCCCTCAAAGAACAGCGTCCAATTCCATAGCCCAGGCGGAGCGCCCACCCATCCCTGGCTTCGCCATCTGCGTGAGCTTTGGTGATTCCCCTTAACCGTGATCGGGCAGGTGGCCCTCATCCATGAACTCACTATAAACCCACATCCATGCATCCGCCAAGAAATAAACCTTTGGGAAGGAGAGGCACGGAGAAGACCCTCAAATTTGAAACTGGTTCCACTCCATCAGCTGCTCCATCCAAACATTTATCCCTCCAGTTGATAGATTGGCTTATTAGAAGGTCAGAGGCAACATCTTGGAAGATTCTCAGTCAATCATTGTGGAGAAACATGATCCAGGAGTTGCCCAGTCGAGATGTAAATGAGCTTATGTGTTGGAGACGTTTACTTGATAGTACAGCGTAAGGGCGCGTCAGGATGATTTCACATCACGGGTTTTAATTCCTTCCACGTGCGCGCAGGCTGAGCTCAGTGTTTAAGTAAGCCTGATGTGCATCTGTCCATAAATAGGCATGCTTTGAGGTAAGCTAACAGTCTTTATATAAACCTTTTTCTCCGCATGTATTTTATCTTCTTAAGGAAGATACACTTCAAAAGTCAATCCGAGGCCGGGCTGTAATCCCAGTACTTGGGAGGCTGACACAGGAGAATTACAGGTTTCAGGTCAGTCTCAGAAATTTAGCACGACTCTCAGCAACCCAGTGAGATCCTATTTTAAAACAAAACAAAAGGAATAAATATAAAGGGCTAGGGGTGTAGCTCAGAGGTAGAATGGCCCTAGGTGCAATCCCAAGAAACACACACACACATACACACACACACACACACACACACACACACAATTAATCTGACCTTAACCTTAATAAGCTCAATAGCGACATGAGAAATGCAAATTAAACCCCCCTGAGATTTCACCTAACTCCAACTAGAATGGCAGTCATTCAAAACACAAACAACAACAGATGCTGGCGAGGATGTGGAGAAGTGGGAACTCTAAGACATTGTTGGTGAGACTGCAAATTAGTGCAACCACTTTGGAAAACAGTACGGAGAATCCTCAGAAGAATGGGAACAAATCTACCATTTGATCCAGCAATACCACTTCTGATTATCTACCCTAAAGAAAGGAAACCAATATACCAAATTAATGCATGCATATCTATGTTCTAATGCATGTGTGTCTGTTCATAGCCGCACAATTCACCATAGCCAAACTATGGGACCAGCCAAGATGTCCATCAACAGATGAATGGATTACAAAACTGTGGGGTATGGACACCATGGAATTTTATTCAGCCACAAAGAAAAGTACAATTACATCATTTTCAGGGAAACGGATACAACATTGTAAGCTCAAAATCATTTTTTCATGTTGGCAGACTGATAGTTTTAGTTTACTACATATCTCAAAGGAACCCAGATCTCTGTTTCTGCAAAGAGCATAATTTAAAATATAATTCAGTGGATGGTATTTGTGAGTCAGCCACGTAATGGGGCTTGTAAAGCTTCCTTCCCAAAGGGACTCCATCCCAACCCCACCCTGCTGGCTTGCCTTCATGCCTGGAATTTGAAAATCTACACAGAGGTCTTTTCAGCATGACATTATTTATGAAAGTATAAAATAAATACATAGAGCCTGGTGCGGTGGCACATACCTGTAATCCTAGGATTAGGGTGGCAGACACAAGACAATTGCAGGTTTGAGGCCAGCCTTGGTCCTTAGAGAGACCCTGTTTCACAATAAAAAATAAGATAGGGCTGGGGGGTATAGCTCAGAGGTCGAATGTTCCTAGGTTCAATCCCTAGTAACACACACACACACACACACACACACACACACACACACACACACACACAATCTGACCTTAACCTTAATATGCTCAATAGTAATACTGAGAGATGTCAATCAAACCAGCCTGAGATCTCACCTAACTGCGATTAGAATGGCAATCACTGTTGCGTGCACCACCACACCTGGCTCCTGGGAGGTTTTAATCAAATTATTTTTTATATCCGGAATCTTTAGCTACTAATTGCCTTTGAAATAAATGAAAAAACCCTTTCGAACCAAGCTGGATAGCCACCTTGCCCCTACACTGGGCCCTGCCCATGGGTTACCTGTTCCTGGGGCTTTTGACTTTGTCTCCAATAAATGTGATGGTGCCATTGATTAGATCATCACGCCACAAACGCTAGATGTCGGGAGAGTGCTAAAAGTTAATAGGGGCCTGATCTCTTTCACAAAATGTATTGTTTTCACCGTGAAACGAGGCCCAGACAGATCATACTAAAATTTTGCCGAGTTGTGGTGTCTGGGTTTCAATGAGCCGCCAGATTTTATTGCAATGAATAACATATAATAAATTCCCCAAAACTACAAGCAGTATCATCTTTTTGTTCCTGAAAGAATAAAGCTATGAATACGCATCATCGGCAGGACTGTGGCGTGAGTTTATAGGGTAGGTCTCCTCAGCAGACTGCCGGTGGGTATAATGGTCTGAAAATTGGATGACCCCCCCAGCCCTCACGGAAGCAGGGTAGCAGGGTTGAAATCGGGGCTTGGCTATAACCCCAGCACTGGATAAATCCATGGTACCGGGTGGTCACCTAGACAGATGGCGTGTGACTTAGAGAAGACGGGTCCCTGGGACTGTAGCCTTGGGGACTGTGCTTGTGTCTGAATCCCCTTGCTTGCGGTCTCTCTTCTCTCTCTCTCTCTCTCTCTCTCTCTCTCTCTCTCTCTCTCTCTCTCTCTCTCTCTCTCGGCCTCTGAAGCGAGAGCAGAATCCTTAATCCCTCCCTCTCTGTTTTCCGCGTCCATGTCCTGAGCTCTGCAGACCCGGCCTCACAGGGACTGAACCCCCAAATCCCCAGAGAAACCGTGAGTCAGCGAGTAAATCTTTTGTCCTCTCAGTTGCGTGGTCAAGCCTTTGGATTATAGCAATAAAAATGCTGACTACAACAGTGCGGTTGGCCTGAGGAGCACACAGGATGATCCTCATTAAAAAATAAAATCTACTTTCTCCATCATCTGAGATCCACCAAACACTTTTGAGTCTTCTGCGGGTACAGAGTTGCCTTTCTATTAAAATTCCAGCAACCCATTCTGGTCTTATTCACTGTGAAGTTGGAATCTGACATGGTGGGGGACATCCATGCATTGAATCCATGTGAGGTGCCGTGGTACCTATGTACATTATAATATTCTATACAGTGACAATAAGTATGGTGCTGGTCCTGGTATCTGAGACAATTCTATGTACCACATGGCTTTCTTTTTTTCTTTTTCTTTTTTTTTTTTGACCTTGTGATTTAACCCAGAGGCACTCTACCTCTGAGCTACACCCTTAGCCCTATTTTATTTTTTTTTTACTTTTTTATTTTTATTTATTTATTTTGTGTGTGTGGTACTGGGGTTCCTGGAAACCCTTCTACCTCCGGGCTACACTCCCAGACCCATTTTATATTTTTTATTTGGAAACAGGGTCTCTTAAGCCACAGAGGCCGGCTTCGAACCTGCGCGATCCTCCTGTCTCCGCCTCCCAAGCGCGGGGATGACAAGCGTGCGCCACCACGCCCGGCTATTTTTTTATTTTGAAACAGAGTCTTACAAAGTTGCTCACTAAGTTGACTCACTGAATTGCTGCGGCTGGCTGCAAACACGTCATCTTCCTGCTTCAGCCTGCTGTGTACTGGGATTACAGGCATGTACCACTAGCTGCCAGGTGGGTCTTCACACACAGTATGAAAAACTATTAACTACAGACTCATGTTTTATTTTTGCTGGAAGTCGATAGAATAAGTTCAGTATCTATGACAGGCATTTGAAAAAATTACCCTTGGTAGGGAGATGGCAAAACATTTTTTTATCACATTTGTGATAGAGAAATTTTTTATAAACAGGTGTGTACCACCACACCTGGTTACCCAACCCCCCTCCTAGTGCCTCGAGACTTGTATTGAGACGATAACCCATGGTTAGCATACATCACTATTTCAATCAAACACCCTTGACTTTAAGGCCTCTTAATTTTATAGACCAGAAGTGGATGACAGCAAGGTAGTCATGGACTGGGATCCACCATCTTTCTTTTAAGTGGTAAAGGGATGTATCCAGTAATTCTTCTTCTGAGCACAGGGATATTTAGGCACCGCCATCATCCTTCCTCATCAGTTGAATTCTTGAAGCAATACCACCAACATGGTGCCAAGTACCCGTTTCTAATTAAAATTTTGGTTAAAGACACTTGCCTTGTATCTTATATTAGATACGGGGACCATATACCCTTTTGAGCTATAAAAAGCTTATCCTCTCTTTCATATCATTAATGACACCAAATTACTTCACTGTGAGTTTTGCAGGTTCAGTTTTTACACAACTTCCTTATGACACCTGGAATCACTCAAGCCCAATGCGTTATAAAGTAATATAACAAAATGACGCAGCTACAGCTAAGTGAACTCTTTTTTCCCATTTTTTATATTTTTATTGGTGCTTTGTCATCGTACATCATAGTGAGGTTCAAATTTATACAAAAGTACGTGCACACAGGTCTTGGTGTGATTCCCTTTGGGCCCCAACCTGCTGCCCACGCCTCCCCTTACATGGCCGTGAGATTGGGGGTGAACTCACTTTCTGAGACCGACTGATCTCATTAAACATAATATTTTCTGGTTCCATCCGTTTTCCTGCAAATGACATGATTCTTTTCTTCTTTATGGAAGAATAAAATGCCTCTGAATATATAAGCCACATTTCTTTCGTCCAGTCGTCTCTTGATGAACACCTAGGTGGGTTCTACGATTTGGCTGATGTGACTTGTGCTGCCATAAATATGGACATGCGTGAATCATTATAGTTTTTTTTATGTTGACTCTTTTGGTAAGATGCTGAGGAGTGGAAAAGCCGGGTCCTATGGCGGCTAAGTTTGTAGTCTTTTGAGGAACCTCCATACTGATCCCCGTGATGGTTGCACTAATTCGTAGCTCATTAATTTCTCCTTAAAAGTATGCGGTCTTGAACTGGGCGTAGTGGCGCATGCTTGTCATCCCAGCATCCGGGAGGCTGAGACAGGAGGATCACGCAGGTTCGAGGCCAGCCTCAGCTACTTGGTGAGGCCCTCTGCAACTCAGTGAGACCCTGTTTCAAAATAAATAATAATAAAAAATAGGGCTGGGGTGTCTCTCAGGTATAGAATGCCCCTGGGTTGCTTCCCCAGTAACACACACACACACACACACACACACACACACACACACACACGTATGGAGTCTAACGTATTCATTAATTTCGTTATTTATTTATTTTTAGAATTGATTAAGCCTTTATTGGAAGTCCAGCTTTGCCACTTTGCTAGTCTTATAACCCAACACAAGTCACTAACTTCCTCTGAGGCCGTTTCCTCCTATAAAATGAGAATAACAGAACTTATTTATTACACAGGATTGTTGAGAGGATTGAGTAGTTTAATACATGAAACATACAGAGTTCATAGCATACAGAAGGAATAGTCTTTTTTTCTTACAATACTCTTGTTTTATTTTAATATCTAACATATTATCAATTTGAAAAACAACTGGCTTAACATATTTTATTGCCAAAAGTTCCAATTAGACGCCGGGCGTGGTGGCGCACGCTTGTCATCCCCGCGCTTGGGAGGCGGAGACAGGAGGATCGCGCAGGTTCGAAGCCAGCCGCGCGCGCTGGCTTAGGAGACCCTGTTTCCAAATAAAATATAAAATAGGTCTGGGAGTGAAGCCCGGAGGTAGAAGGGCTTCCAGGAACCCCAGTACCACCATAAAAGAAAAAAGAAGTTCCAATTAGGATGCCAAAATCTCTCCCTCTTTGAAGGCAGTATACTTCAGGGTTTAAAAGAGTTTTATACTTTGAAGAAACCTTGTCAAGAATGCTGACACTGTAATCATATATCTTGACGTGGTTCAGGAGGACAGAGGTACACGTGCACACAGCGCTCACTGACTCCTCCGCCATCTCTACCCCACTTCCCTCCCTCCCCAGCCCCAACCTTCCCGTGCTCAACCCAGCGGCGGGCTTTGTGCTCCATGGCTATCATGGCCGTCATCTCTCTTCAAGTCTTCCTCTCCCCTCCTGTCTCCATCAGTTGGGCCCCCTCCTTCACTCCACTAAGGTTTCCCCCTTTGCTGGAACTCGTCCCGTGTCCCAATTTCTCCCTAGCTTCTCCGCATGAAAGAGAATATCTGACTCTTCCTCTTCTGACCGACCTCACTTAGCCAATATCCCCCATTTCCATCCATTTACCTGCAAAATGAACCAGACGCTTCACGCAAGGAGAAATTCAAATGGCCAATAAAAGTATGAAAAAATGTTCAACATCATTAGCAGTCAAAGATGCAAATCAAAACTACCCTGAGATTTCTCCTCACCCCAATTAGAATAGCAATTATTAAAAACACAAATAATGAGCCGGGCGTGGTGGCGCACGCCTGTCATCCCAGCATTCGGGAGGCTGAGACCGGGGGATCGCGGTTCGCGGACAGCCTCAGCTACTTAGCGAGGCCCTCTGCAACTCAGTGAGACCCGGTTTCAAAATAAAGAATAAAAGAGAGGGCTGGAGGTGTAGCTCGGAGGTAGAATGACCCTGGTTTCCATCCCCAGACCCGGGGGGGGAAAAAAAAATTCTGCAAACACTCAAACAGTGGAGTGTGTTTGAGAGTGAAACCTCTCCCAGGCCACGGTCTTGGGTGCACCTGGTTGGGTTTCTGACAGCTCTGAAGGGGTTGCATTGAAGGGGCGCCAAGTCATTCTTGTGGGGAGCAGCGTCCGGAGCTCTGCAGGGTGGCGGCCGTAAGAACCATCCCAGGAAGCATTTTCCAAGTATGAGCCGGGCGACAGTAGTGTGGCTTTTCTACCTACATTTATTTTTGCTGTTGTTGTTTCTCCAGAAAGAGGAGATTACTTTTTTACTTGGAAGTAAAATATCTTTTCCTCCGGAGACAATATTAGTTTTCCTTTGGCTTATCTGTAAGGACTCATTTACGTCTCCTGAATTTAGACTCTGTTTCTGAAACAGAGCTTAATATGTAACCACTGCTTGTCAAGAAGCAGAAACACATGCAAATCGCTTCTGGTGGTTCATCTCTTTTTTTTTTCTATCAGACTTCCTCAAATAAACTTCACAGGCTCCCTTGGCGAATCTGGGTCACCATTAAGAAGCATCGATGTAGAAGACTTCAAAACCATCCTTTCTGGGAGGTGAAACTGATCAAAATTATATTATGTGCATGTATGAATATGCCTCAATGAAACCTGCTATTCTGTATAATTATTATACACCAATAATAATAACAATAATAATAATAATAACAAAAACAATCACCTGTTTACAAGCATGGTGGCACATGCCCTTAATCTCAGTATTTGGGAGGCTGACACAGAAGGATTGCATGCTTGAGGCAGTGAATGGTAATTTAATGTGATCTTGTTGCAAAAAATTAGTAGATCAAAGTAGACAGGAAGATCGCAGGTTTGAGGTCAGCCTCAGCAACTTAGCGAGGCTGTCAGCAGCTTAATGAGACCCTGTTTCCAAATTAAAAAAAAAAAAAAAAATTGGGCTGGGGTTGCAACTTGAAGGTAGAATTTCCCTTGGTTTAATCCCAAGTACCACCAAAATAAAAATAATAAAAGGGCTGAAGGCGTAATATGGAGGTAAAATGCTCCTGGGTTTGGTACCCAGTACTAAAATAAATAAATAGGGCTGAGGATGTGGCTCAGTGGTAGAATGCTTTTGGGTTTGATCCCTAGTAACAGACACACACACACACACGCACACACACACACTGTTAATTCAAGAAATGATTCCCCAAATCAAGTTTCACGGTCAGTTCCAAATGGAATAGGCTCAAGAAACATCCCAGACGCTTGGGTGTACGTTGCGTTATGTTGTGACAACAAGATCAAGAATCAGAAAGTCAACACAGTGATTTCTTTACCTGGATAAGAGAATAAATTATGCCATGAATCACAGTCATTGAATTATTCCAGTGGCGTATAATGACTCTGTGCAAATACTCTCCATCCTATTTCAGAGCACGGTAATGTCCTGCTTCCTGGAGATGCTTGGATACTGGCTGTGTTCACAGATGACAGAGAGAACTCAGATATAAGACAGCCTGTTTTAGTGTCGAGAACCCTCTCAGCAATTTAGTGACACCCTGTTTCCAAATAAAATATAAAATAGGTCTGGGAGTATAGCCCGGAGGTAGAACTACAGTTCCTGGGTTCCACCCCCAGTACCACCAAAAATAAATAAAGAAAGAAAGAAAGAAAGAAAGAAAGAAAGAAAGAAAGAAAGAAAGAATAAAAATCAGGCTGGGACCCAGGCGTGGCAGCGCACGCTTGTAATCCCAGCATTCGGGAGGCTGAGACCGGAGGATCGTGGTTTGGGGCCAGCCTCTGCTACTTAGTGAGGCCCTCTGCAACTCAGTGAGACCCGGTTTCAAAAATAAAGAATAAAAAATAGGGCAGGGGGTGTCGCTCGGAGGTCGAATGCCCCTGGGTTCCATCCCCAGACCTGCAAAAAAAAAAAAAAAAAAAAAAAAAAATCAGGCTGGGGTTGTAGCTCAGAGGTAGACTGCCCCTGGTGGGGGGGGGGGCAGATAGTGACTGCTCAGAGAAGTAAACATCCTTTGACAGGAATGGTTTTTTTTTTTTTTTTCCCCCACAGATCTTGCTTGTCAAACTAAATCATAAATAGAGGAGAATTGCCCCGACTTTCTCTGCTTTTTCTTGGCATTTTCCTATTCAGGTGTTCTGGCACCAATAAGATTCTGTGTCTTTTTTTTTCTTTTTTCTTTTTCCCTTCCTTCCTTTGGACAGTTCCCATTCTGGGCATCTCCTCTCCTGCCCCGACAACGGTCCTTTGTGTCTTTAGCCGGGTTGCAGACCCTGGCTGGCACGCAAACAGCCTCGCCTATTCAGTTCTGCCGGATCAGCCGTCCACGGGCAAGACAAAAGCCAAGATGGACCGTGTCCGCCTGGCCGGGCTCACGCACATGCATTTGGCCAGCGTCAGGGGCAGAGATGGTTCTGACGATGCCCCGTTCCTGATCCTTCGGCCCGTTCTTGTTCACAAAGCTATACCTCTAGATGGCAATTCAGTTATCCCCATAAGTTCTTAATAGAATGATATTTCTTGGGCCCCACTGGAAGGCTTCCAGCAAGGTGGCTGCCAAGCCTAGAGGAATTCTTCATGTCGTCTGCCCGGCCAGCAACTTCAGACTGGCCTCCTCTTGGAAAGGAAACTCTAGAACTCTGCACTGTCCCGGGCCAGATGCTTTGAATGGGCTCAGTGTCCTCGGCGCTGGAAGTTGGGCAGAGGTGTCTTCTTTGAGGCCCAGCTGGCTGGAGAAGGGCCCCTTTGAGCGGCCACAGGCCACTGAAGGTTATTGCAAATAAATACTTGAAAGGCGTGCAGGTGGGCCCGCAAACCACGTCAGGCAGGACACCCGCGAGGCGGACCTGGGTGGGCCGGGGAGAGCCTTTGGGTGCGCTCCATAGGGACAGAGGTGGCCTCGTGACAGGCACGGGGGATGCGCCCACGGCAGGACTGTCCTTGAGGAGTCTTGGCTCAGGTCACAAAAGTAACTCCACAATGCAAAGGTGCTGACAATGATATCAGGTGCCTTTGGGGGCTTTTATGCAAGGCTATTTATTTTTTAAAAAAGAACCAGTAGTCTGTCTTTCTTTCTTTCTTTCTTTCTTTCTTTCTTTCTTTCTTTCTTTCTTCTCTCTCTCTCTCTCTCTCTCTCTCTCTCTCTCTCTCTCTTTCTTTCGCAGGTCTGGGGATGGAACCCAAGGGCATTCTACCTTCGAGCTACACCCCCAGCCCTATTTTTTAATCCTTATTTTTAAACAGGGTCTCACTGAGTTGCAGAGGGCCTCACTGAGCAGCTGAGGCTGACAATAGATTTTCTCTATAATAATCGCTAAAGAAGCAGGGTGTTGTGGCGCACACTTGTAATCCCAGCATTCGGGAGGACCGTGGTTCTTGGCAGCCTCAGCCACCTAGTGAGGCCCTCCTCAACTCAGTGTGACCCTGTCTCAAAATAAAGAATAAAAGGGTGATTTCATTCGGAGCCCACCCTCATGTCACCCCTGGGTGTGCTTTCAACGGAATAGTTCGAAGAGAGTTACATGAGGCTGTAACTATCTTCTGTACTTCTATCTTTTTAATAAAATTGTTTAAATCTTCAAAAAAAAAAGAAAGAATTAAAAATAGGGAAGGGGTGTAGCTCAGGAGTCAGATGCCCCTGGGTTCCATCCCCAGACCTTCAAAAAATTAATAATAATTTATTATTAAAAATAACTTTTAATAAATTTATTTTATTAAATAAATTTATTAAATCTATTTATTAAATTTATTTACTAAAGAAAGGTTGGGTCAAATACTTCCTGACTAAAGTTTTACTTAATAATTTGTACCAGCCAGAGAAATATATATATGATATAATATACATTTTAAATGTAACATAAGTATAGATGACAAGGCTCAAAGCGATAGAAACAGATGAACACTGCTCAGTACAACACCCACTGGCTTCTCCTGCTCCCTCCCTGGGCTCAAAGCATTATTTGAACCACTAACTTAATTTCACTCTGTCTTTGTTCCAGAAAGTCTCATCATGTTTATAAATCATACTTTACCTCCGAACTTCCAAGATGAAATTCATAAGGCTTGAGCATGGTGTTACTCTTTGGACCTCCTTGACCTGAGGAGGTCAAGACTAGGCTGTCTTGTTAGCTCTCGTTAGCTCACCCTTTCTTTCTTTCTTTCTTTCTTTCTTTCTTTCTTTCTTTCTTTCTTTCTTTTTCTTTCCTTATTTCTTTCTTTCCTTCCGTCCTTTCTTTTATTTTCTTTCTGATATATGTTTGCTGCTATTCTATCTTCTCTCTCTCTTTTTGTCTTTCTTTTTGGAATCTAGGGGCATTCTACCTTTGAGCTACATCCCCAGCTCCACTTTTTTTTTTTTTTTTTTTGGTGGTACTGGGGATAAAACCCAGGGGCCTTCTACCTCCAGGGTACAGGCTCAGACCTATTTTGTATTTTATTTGGAAACAGGGTTTCTTAAGCCAGCTGAGGCTGGCTTCGAACCTGTACCATCCTCCTGTCTCGGCCTCCCAAGCACTGGGATTACAAGCGTGCGCCACCACACCCAGCTTAGTTCCAACTATTTAAAGCTAGTCTGCAGGGCCCCCAAGCAAGGGTGTGATTACTGGCGGGAACGTGAACCTTTCCCTGTTCCCTGGGCATTGCAGCCTGCTTGCTTATTCAAGCGTGAGCACGGCCTGGCCGAGCCCTGGTGGACCAGCCTCCCCTGGCCTCAATCCTGGGGCTCTTAGCCTTCACTGGGGAGGGATCCTCTCCTGATCTTCCTCGGGGCCTGGAATTTTTTTAGAAAACAAGGGGGAAACGCCCGCCTGCCTTTCCTTTGCGTGCAGAAGCTCAGCCATAATGGATTTATTGGAATCCTTCTAAGCCCCTGTGGTGGGTGAGTCCCAGGAAACAGTCCAGCCTTTCCCATCATGGATGATGTTGACGAATCCAGCTCCATTTGAAACCCCCAGACTTGGTTCTTTTGCCACCGTGACCCATTTGCTAAGTGGAGGTTTCCCAATTTAATATTGAAGAATGGTACCTTTAGGTACCACGTTCTCTCTTCCAAACCACTTGCTTATTTCATCGAGTATTTTGATCTATAGTAAAAGAGGAAGTGGGGTAGAGGCCGCTAGCTGTAATCCACACAATTAACTTTACTGTTTAAAGATATTTTAATTCCCAGCAAGACATACTTTTCTTGCGGGTATCCCAAGCCCAAGGTTAGTTCAAGAGCACGTCCCTTCAGCCTCCCCTTTTTAGCCCCTGGGAAAATTGTAGTTATTAGTTGCAGATGGTGGCACACATCTAAAATATCAGTTTGTGCTGGGCGTGGTGGCGCACGCTTGTAATACCAGCATTGGGGAGGCTGAGACAGGAGGACCGCGGTTTGCAGCCAGCCTCAGCTACTTAGTGAGGCCCTTTGCAACTCAGTGAGGCCCTATTTCAAAATAAAGAATAAAAAATAGGGCTGGGGGAGGAGCTTGGAGGTAGAATGCCCCTGGGTTCCATTTCTAGTTCTGAAAATAAAATAAATTATCAGTTCTTGGGAGGCTGAGACAGGAGGGTGGCAGGTTTGAAGCCAGCCACGGTAATTTAGGCAGGTTCTCTGCAACTCTGACCCTGTTTCAAAATTTAAAAAACTTTTAAAGTCGGGCATGGTGGCACATGCTTGTAATCCTGGCGCTTGGGAGGCAGAGGCAGGAGGATTGTGTAAGTTCGAAGCCAGCCGTACTGCCTTAAGAGACCCTATTTCAAAAGTATAAAATAGGTCTGGGAGTGTAGCCCGGAGGTAGAAGGGCTTCCAGGAACCCCAGGACCACAAAAAAAAAAAAAAAAAAAAAAAAAAATTAAAAGGGCAAAGATTGTATCTTGGAGGTAAAATGCCCTGTGCTCAATCCCTGGTACCAAAAACATATAAAAACAAAACACCAGATCATAAAACCAGTGTGGATTGAAGAACTGAAAACCAGATAGTAACCTATAGTAGCTGGTCCTTACTGTAACGGGGTGAGATGTAGCCGAGGGTTCTTGTTCTGAGCTCTGTGTAGAAAAGAATAGCCAGAAATCTACAGCTGTAAGCTTAAGCAGTGTGTGTGTGTGTGTGTGTGTGTGTGTGTGTGTGTGTGTGTGGTACTGGGGTTCCTGGAAGCCCTTCTACCTCGGGGCTACACTCCCAGACCTATTTTATAGTTTTTATTTGGAAACAGGGTCTCTTAAGCCAGCGAGCCTGGCTCCGAACCTGCACGATCCTCCTGTCTCCGCCTCCCAAGCGTGGGGATGACAAGCGTGCGCCACCGCGCCCGGCCTAAGCAATTTTTATTATTACAAAGACAGAAAAAAAAGAGACAGAAATTACAAAGCGCTGCATTCCAGGTTCAGCGGACTGACTTGATAATAAGTCACTGAAGTTTTTGAATACCGAGTAGTCTTTAAGATTCGTTACCCTTTATCTTGTCCAACCAATAGTCTCCTTAACTAGATGTGGGTCCACACATTAACTCCATGCGGGCCCCTTTTTTATGATAATGGGGGTTATGATTATGGGTATTTCTTGCTCAGCCAAAAGCCTTCTTCCTGCCTTGATGCAGACGTAGGCCCAGGTCTTTGTTAAGACTGGAATGTGGCATCTACCCTCTTCTGGTATCTGCCCCACAGAGACCTGTATCATCTTTCTACGTCCTTGGGGAACTTTAGCCTATCTCCCTGAAGTTATTTCTTATGTAAACCTGTCTTTTATTTTTTTTCTAATTTTTATCGGTGCATTATATTCATACATCATATTGGGGTAAAAAACTTGTGTGTACATACATGTACACATCACCGATTTAACCCCTACCCAATTCCCACCCCATTCCCTCCCCGTCCCTCCCTCCCTTGCCCGGCTTAGTGGTTGACTTCGATATGTTTAAGCACATTGTGTGTTTTAGAGATTTTCCTCTTCCCCCTCCTTTCTCCTCCTTTAGGTTGTCTTGTTTGCTCCTCTATAGGATTTCCTCTTTCAAGAGTTCCTCCTATGACCCATTTCTCCCTAGCTCTCACATATTAGGGAAAGCATCTGATTTCTTTTTTTTTTGTGACTGACTAATCTCACTTAGCATAATGTCCTCCAGTTCCATCCATTTCCCTGAAAATGATGTCATTGAGTTTTTTTGTTTTTTTTTTAATGGCTGAGTAAAATTCCATTGTGTACATAATCCCACAGTTTTGTAATCCATTCATCTGTCAATGGACATCTTGGCTGGTTCCATAGTTTGGCTATGGTGAATTGTGCAGCTATGAACATAGATACACATGCATTAGTTTGGTAGTTTGGTTTCTTTTCTTTTGGGTAGATACCCAACAGTGGTATTGCTGGATCAAATGGTAGGTTTGTTCCCATTCTTCTGAGGATTCTCCATACTGTTTTCCAAAGTGGTTGCACTAATTTGCAATCCCACCAACAATGTCTTAGAGTCCCCACTTCTCCACATCCTCGCCAGCATCTGTTGTTGTTTGTGTTTTGAATGGTTGCCATTCTAGTTGGAGTTAGGTGAAATCTCAGGGTGGTTTTGATTTGCATCTCTCTACGAAGGCCCTGGGCTACAACTCTCTTGTGTTCTCGCAAATCACTTTTGGTGCAGGAGAGCTCTGCTTTCTTCTCCTGCCTGAGTGCCTGCTCTGACTACTTTTACATTTTAAAATGAATGCCAAAGCATTTGAAATTTGTACATTTTAAAATTAGTACCAAAGACATTTCCCAATTCCGGCACATTTACCTATAGGGGATCTTTTCCCAGACCTCCCAGTAGATGCCTGAAACTACAAATAGTACTGAGACTATATTTAATGTTTTCTTCCTCTACGTACACATATAACCTATGCTAACATTTAATTTATAAATTAGAAACAAGAAACAAGATGTAATACTGAAATCGAGAAATTTTAATTATAATATAATAAGATTGCCAGTACTATTATCCCTATACTTTAGAGCCACTGTTAAGTAAAATAAGGATTCCAGGAACACACGCAGGCAGCGCCATGCCTGTCTATCTGGTGCTGGGGATGCTGACTAGGAGACCCACGGTGGGTAGTGTATACAGCGCGGATACGCTGGATAAACGGGTGATCCTGGCATGATCGCATCACGCTACCCAGAACAGCACGCAGCTGAAAAATTAACAGAGTCTTGATTTCTGAAACCCTCTGTTCTCTTCTCAGATGGTGGTCGACTCAACTGCACAGAACTGAATCCACAGAATGTGAAACTGCAGATAAGGTGAGCCTACCATGGCCATGTTGGCTCGCCTGGGTGGTTATTCCATTAACAATATAAATGATGAATTACTGAAAAAGATGGATGGGTATAGATGATGAATTACCTGGGGGAACGGGTAAATTAGATATCTTCAGAGCCCTGTATGCATGAAAACAGGGTTAAATATAAGGTCCAGTGAATGCAAAAAGAAATTTTTTTTGAAGAAAATATATGTGTACATTTAAAAGGTTAAATGAAGAATACCTACTAAAAGAGACATGTCAAATGCAAAAAAGTAAAGATAATATACGTGTGTACGTATATATTTAGAAGGTTAGGTGAATAACACCTAGAAAAAGAGACGTGTTAAACGCAGAATGCTGAAGAAACCATATGTGTGTGTGCAAATATTTAGAAGGTCAAGTTAGCGCCAAACACTGCCTGCCAATTGTTTGTACACACTAGAGTGTAATAGCATACCGGTTCATCATGGACCGGACACCAATTTTAATTATAATTTAATTATAATTAAAAATTAAAATCCTACTTATTATTATAATTATAATTTAATTATAATTAAAAATTAAAATCCTACTTCCTGTAGCTTGGGGCCTAGAAGGGATGGCACCAGAGGGAAGGCAGGAGAAAGGGGTGCGCTGGGTTTGGGACATACAGACCACGAGAGCTTGGAGATGTTTTTGGGGGTGTGTGTGGCCCACTGTGAGCTGCTGCCGCCCAGCTGTGAGCCTGCATGTGTGGTGAGCATGTTGGTTAAACAGGGTGGGGGTCAGGAGGCTCCCCAGGGCTCCTTAGACGAATGGCGCCATCCATCCATCCCATCTCCTGCTAGCCCGGGAAGAGGGAGGCTTGTGTTGGCACCAACACCAACGACAACTCCGTCCCGTGGGGTCTGGCGGAGGGAATCCAGCAGGTTCTACAGAGCCCCCGCCATCGGGGTCCAGTTATTTTTCTTCTTCCCGTTGTCATGGTGCTCGTGTTTGGAATGATGACCAAATTTAATAAGCAGGGTCTCCTGGAGACTCGAAGGAAAGCTATGTGTTATCTATTTGTGATATGCCCTTGTTCAAATGATGTAAAATGGATATACGGTTGCTCGTGTTTAATTTTGTGTGTGTGTGTGGTACTGGGGATGGAACCCAGGGGCTTTCTACCTCTAGCCTACATCCCCAACCTGTTTTCCATTTTATTTGGAAACAGGGTCTCACTAAGTTGCTGAGAGCCTCACTCAGTAGCCGAGGCTGGCTTCAAACCTGCGGGATCCTCCTGTCTCAGCCTCCCAAGCACGGGGATGACAGGCGTGCGCCACCATGCCTGGCTTATCCTTTATTACTTAGACCCACCAGAGACTTCTGAGGCCCTGCTTCCTTGTGAAAGTCCTACTTACTTGGAACCAGAGATGATGGAAATCCTACTAGTAAGGACTTGTCAATCCTAAAATGGTCGTAGAGAATTCAATCCACATGTGCCTGCTCTGCCATTCTTTAGAGCTGTGACATTAATTATAGCAATTCGTAATCATGAATGATTGTAGTACAGTACTAGGTCACATTAATTAGTTCCTAGAAGCTAGACAACGAACTCATTGTTTGCTATTTTCCTACCATATTTAACCTCTTTTTAAATTTTATTTTATTACTTTTGGGTCCTGAGGATTGAGCCCCAGGGGCATTCTATCTCAGAGCTATACCCCCAGCTGTATTTTATTTTTCATTTAAAAACAGTCTTGAGCCGGGCGTGGTGGCGCACGCTTGTCATCCCCGTGCTTGGGAGGCGGAGACAGGAGGATCGCGCAGGTTCAAAGCCGGCCTTGGTGGCTTAAGAGACCTTGTTTCCAAATAAAAAAATATAAAATAGGTCTGGGAGTGTAGCCCGGAGGTAGAAGGGCTTCCAGGAACCCCAGTACTACAAAATAAATACATACATACATACATACATACATACATACATACATACATACATAAATATAAAAACAGTCTTGTTAAATTGCCAGGAGTCTCACTAACTTGCTGAGGCTGACCTCGAACCTCCCATTCTCCTGTCTCAGCCTCCCAAGTACTGGGATGACAGGCGTGTACCACCACACCTGGCTACGACGTTTCTTTTAATAAACATTTTAAAACACAGATTCAACATACAAGGTCATATTAACTACTTTTAAGCAGGTAATAATCAGAAGACATTCCGAAGTGTTAATGGTCCTTTAGCTATTTAGATAAAACACATCGAAATGGCCTGCTATAAGAACAAATGAGCTCTCTAAAAATACGGGAGCATTCAAGTGTAATTCTCTATAAAAAGTATGATCCTTAAAGTTCATTTCTCCCGCCCTCTGTTTTTCTTTGACCTTCCCGAATAGATAAAAGCACAATGGCTTCAGTGAAGCATATAACCTTACACTAAATTAATTTTATGTCTGGAGAACTTTAGTGAAAGAAAGAGGGAATTTAAACAACATTTGGATGCTGAAACATTTCCATTCTGCTAAAGCTAAAAGCAGGTAATGCAGAGGGGGGGGGAGGGAGAGGGAGAGAGGGAGAAAGGGAGAGAGAGAGATAGGAGGAAGAAGAAGAAGACGGAGGAGGAGGAGGAAGAGGGGAGAGAGAGGAGAGATGAGGGAGAGAGAGGAGAGATGAGGGAGAGAGAGGAGAGGAGAGAGGGGGGGGAGAGGGGAGAGAGAGACAGAGGAGAGAGGAGAGAGGAGAGAGAGAGACAGAGGAGAGAGGGGAGAGAGACAGAGGAGAGAGGAGAGAGAGAGACAGAGGAGAGAGGAGAGAGGAGGGAGAGACAGGAGAGAGGAGAGAGAGAGACAGAGGAGAGAGGAGAGAGGAGAGAGGAGGGAGAGACAGAGGAGAGAGGAGAGAGAGAGACAGAGGAGAGAGGAGAGAGAGAGACAGAGGAGAGAGAGACAGAGGAGAGAGGAGAGAGAGACAGAGGAGAGAGGAGAGAGGAGAGAGGCGAGAGAGAGGAGAGAGAGACAGAGGAGAGAGGAGAGAGGAGAGAGGCGAGAGAGAGGAGAGAGAGGAGAGAGGAGAGAGGAGAGAGAGGAGAGAGGAGAGAGGAGAGAGACAGAGGAGAGAGGGGAGAGAGGAGGGAGGAGAGAGGAGAGGAGAGAGGAGAGAGAGACAGAGGAGAGAGGAGAGAGAGACAGAGGAGAGAGGAGAGAGGAGAGAGGCGAGAGAGAGGAGAGAGAGGAGAGAGGAGAGAGGAGAGAGAGGAGAGAGGAGAGAGAGGAGAGAGGAGAGAGACAGAGGAGAGAGGGGAGAGAGGAGGGAGGAGAGAGGAGAGACAGAGGAGAGAGGAGAGAGAGAGACAGAGGAGAGAGGAGAGGAGAGAGGAGAGAGAGAGACAGAGGAGAGAGGAGAGAGAGACAGAGGAGAGAGGAGAGAGGAGAGAGGAGAGAGGAGAGAGGCGAGAGAGAGGAGAGAGGTGAGAGAGAGGAGAGAGGAGAGAGGAGAGAGAGGAGAGAGGAGAGAGACAGAGGAGAGAGGGGAGAGAGGAGGGAGGAGAGAGGAGAGACAGAGGAGAGAGGAGAGAGAGACAGAGGAGAGAGAGGGGAGAGGGGAGAAAGGAGAGAGGAGAGAGAGACAGAGGAGAGAGGAGAGAGAGAGAGACAGAGGAGAGAGGAGAGAGAGAGACAGAGAGAGGAGAGAGGAGAGAGGAGAGAGAGACAGAGAGAGGAGAGAGAGGAGAGGGGAGAGAGGAGAGAGAGAAAGAGGAGAGAGGAAAGAGACAGAGGAGAGAGACAGAGGAGAGAGAGACAGGAGAGAGGAAAGAGGAAAGAGGTGAGAGGAGAGAAAAACAGAGGAGAGAGAAGAGAGGAGAGAGGGACAGAGGAGAGAGGAGAGGAGAGACAGGAGACAGGACAGAGAGGAGAGAGGGAGAGAGGGAGGGAGGGAGGGAGGGAGGGAGGGAGAGAGAGAGAGAGAGAGAGAGAGAGAGAGAGAGAGAGAGAGAGAGATTGATTCTCTCCTTCCTAAACATGAAGTTGATTCTTAAGAATCGGGATGGCCAGGCGTGGTGCAGCACACTTGAAATTCAAGCATTTGGGGGCTGAGAAAGGAGGATCACATTTCAAAACCAGCCTCAGCTACTACTTAATGAGGCCCTTTGCAACTGAGTAAAACCCTGTTTCAAAATAAAGAATAAAAAATAGGGTTGAGGGTGTCACTTGAAGGTAGAATGCGCCTGGGCTCCATCTCCAATACTGCAAAAAAAAAAAAAAAAAAAAAGGAATTTGAATATATTTCCTAAAGATGATTTCTTCCTGAAATCTTTGTGGATGGGTACCAAGTGTAATAGCTAATATACTTGCTTCTCTGCTGTGTGGATAAAAGAGATATTCATTGTAGAAGTCTCTTTTTGTTTTGTTTTGTTTTGTTTTTGCGTTACCAGGGATGGAACCCAGGGGCATTCTACCTCTGAGGTACACCCACAGCCCTATTTTTTAGTCTTATTTATTTATTTATTTATTTATATATTTATTTATTTATTTTAGTGGTAGTGGGGATGGAACCCTTCCATCTCTTGGCTATACTCCCAGACCTATTTCATATTTTATTTGGAAACAGGGTCTCTGTGCCATCCTCCTATCTCCGCCTCCGAAGCGCTGGGATTACAAGCGTGCACCACCACGCCCAGCTAGTCTTTTTTATTTTTGAAACAGAGTCTCACTGAGTTGCAAACGGCCTCGCTAAGTAGCTGAGACTGTCCACGAACTACGATCCTCTGGTCTCAGCCTCCCGAATGCTGGGATTACAAAGGTGAGCCACCATGCCCGGCTGAAGTCTGTTTTATCAATATAGAATATATCAGCCAGGCCTGGTGATATATGCCTGTCATCTCAGTACTTAGAAGGCTGAGATAGGAAGATTGCAGGTTCAAGGCCAGCCTCAGCAACTTGGCAAAACTACGTTTCAAAATAAAATATAAAATAGGAGTAGGCATGTAGCCCAGAGGTAGAGTGCCCCTAGGTTCAATCCCCAGTATTGGGGGAAAAAAAGTAGATAAGAGAACTTTATGCTGCAAATTTCTGCGTGGTTTAATACTAAGAAGTCAGCTGAGCATGATGGCCCATGCCTGTAATCCCAATACTTGAAAGGCTGGAACAGGAGGATGACAGGTTCAAGGACAATCTCAGCAAGTAGGGAGACTCTCATTGACCATTTCCAAATAAATAGGGCTGAGGGTGGAGTTCAGAAGTAGAATGCCCCTGGGCTCAATCCCCAGTGTCCACAAAAAACCAAAAAAAAAAAAAAAAAAAGAATCCCAAAAAGCTAAAAAGTCTAAGCATATATTTATCACATATACTAGACAAAAGAAATGACACTTATTATACATGCAAAAATGCATCTAATAAGCCACAATATGCATTTGTTCAATATGTAAATTGATTGATATTTTCCTGCTGTAACTTAAGGCAACCTCAAACCAAAAAAAGTAACGGGTGAAAAGCGGTAACTACAACCATTGCTTTGTACGGAAACAGTCTTCTTCCTCTGTATAGGAAACCTAAAACCTTGATAAGAAAATGTTTAGAGATTAAACGAAGAAAGAAAAAGTGTGGTCATCGTTTGGAGATTTGAGGCTAATTCAGAGAGTCAACTGAAAATATCTTCTGAAAAGTACGAAAATGTCGGTGGGTGTGGGGGCCCACACCTGTCATCCAAGTACTTGGTTTAGGGTTACGATTAGAAGTCTGTGTTAGAAATACAGACCAGTGGCCAGGTGTGATGGTGCAGGCTTGTAATCCCAGTATTTTGGAGGCTGGGACAGGAAGATTACAGGTTACTCAGACTCTGTTTTAAAAATAGCCGGGGCGTGGTGGTGCACACTTGTAATTCCAGTATTCGGGAAGCTGAAACAGGAGTATCGGTTCGAGGCCAGCCTCAACTACTTAGCGAGGCCCTCTGCAACTTAGTGAGACCCTGTTTCAAATTAAAGAATAAAAAATAGGGCTGGGGGTATAGCTCGGAGGTAGAACGCCCCTGGGTTCCATCCTCAGTATGGCAATAAATAAATAAATCTATCTCAATGCAAATGTGCCAGCAGGAAGGATCTAGATGCGGCATTTTCTATTTAAGTTATGATTTAAACTCTATTGCCAATTGGGCATGGGGGCACGCACCTATCATCCCAGTATCTGTGGGGTTGAGACAGGAGGATCGCAGGTCTGAGGCCGGCATCAGCAACATAAGGAGGCCCTTGGCATCCTAGTGAGACCTTGTTTCAAAGGAAAAAAAATTAAAAAGTTTGAGGGTGCAGCTCAGAGACAAAACGCCCTTGGGTTCAATCCCCAGTGCCAAAAAAAAAAAAAAAAAAAAAAAAAAAACACCATTGCCTATTGTAAAATCTGGAATAAGATGAAGAATCCCTAAATATATTTAATTCTCAGGTTAATATATACTTAATATTAAGCATATTAGATAAAGAGTCTTCATCTATGCAGTTATTCATCTCTTTAATTCTAGGATAGAGGATATCCCTGAATATCTCAGCACAAATGGATATTGCTGTTAAGTTTTTAGGCGCAGTAAAAAGGTGAGGGAGACCGGGTGCGGTCTCGGGGATAGGGGCTGGACCGCTCCTGTAGACCTCCGAGCTCATCTGCCACTTCAAAGGAAATGCCCTTCCTTTTAAGGCTTACGTCTTGTGGGCGGGGCTACGCGTGGAAACTCCGCCCATCTCGCGATATCGCCCTGCAGAGTCTCCTCCTTTTCCTAACCTGTCAATTACCTGCTGTGGGCAATGAATGTCGTTCCAACCAAGGCAATCCCATTGTGATTATTGCCTACCCTTATGCTATTATGTGAAGTCATTTTTGCCTAGTAGAACACATTTTTTTTTGTGTGTGTGTGTTCTCATCTGAGCTTTCTGAACCAGGCTAGGCCTAGGCCTGCCTTCTGAGGCCAGAATAAGTAAATGTGTAACAGAACAAGTGCCCTGGGTCCAGAATGTCTGCCAGAACTGGCCATCTCCTCTGGGAGGGTCACCGCGTACACGCCGATGTGTATTTGAAATAAACCCAAGAGGTTTATCGTCTGAAATGTTTGGCTTGGCAGCTACCATGAGCTTGATTCAGGAGATAAAAGTCTAGTTATGCCTACTATTAAGTTTAGGCTGTTGCCTACCGAATCTTAGAAACTCGTGGTTTTCAGAAAGAAGGCTCTCTAGGATAATTTTTGCCCAAAATAAATGTGTTAGGTCAGTGAGAGTCAATGAGTTATTTATATTTTATATATTTGGTATTGGAGGTTGAACTCAGGGGCGTTCCATCTCCTAGCTATACCCCCAGCCCTATTCCATTTATTTTATTTTATTATTTTATTATTTATTTTATTATTTTATTTTATTCATTTTATTATTTTATTTTTTTACTTTATAAAAAAATTTTATTTATTTATTTTTTAGTGGTACTGGGGTTCCTGGAAGCCCTTCTACCTCCAGGCTACACTCCCAGACCCATTTTTATATTTTTATTTGGAAACAGGGTCTCTTAAACCGGCGAGGCTGGTTATAATCCTCCTGTCTCCGCCTCCCAAGCGTGGGGATTGCAAGCGTGCACCACCACGCCCAACTATTTTGTTTTATTTTGAAAGAGGGTCTTTCTAACTTGCTGAGGGACTTCTCTAAATTGTTGAGGCCGGCCTCAAACCTAGGATCCTCCTCTTTTAGCCTCCTATGTCCCAGCCAACTAATGAGTTCTGAGGAATCGTTCCTCCCGGTGTCAGCCCTGGCAAACAGTGCTACTGCCCTAAGCACTAGCAAACTTGAGCGGACATGGATATTCTACCATCTTTAGTCTGCTTTTCAAAATAAAGACTATCAGGTAAAAAAAAATGACTGGTTTTCTAATTGTTTCTGATTGTTTATACCCAATACGTCCATCTGCTGACTGCAGAAGTCTCTAACCACGTGATTAATTGGGTGGCGTGCTATCCGAAAATAACAAATGTGCTCCAGTAACCTTTTAAGGACGATGGAATGTTGACGCTGGGTTAAAGCACGCATTCTCCATTTCCACTGTGATGTGAGGAAAAGATCCAGAGTTCCAGAAGTCAGAAGTGACACCATGGAATGTGTCCATGTACAGAGACCTGGCATCCCTTCCTTATTAGGAATTGCCTATCGTTTGCCATCAGTAGACCAGGGTGTACTTTCATACGTCTTATTTCCCTAACTCAGGTTGACTCTGGGGGTAGCCCAAACCAAGACAGATTGCAACAAAAGCCCAGGCACATTGGATTTACAAATATGGTTTCAGTGTCTGGAGGTTATACCATGAAGGCTTCAATGGACGGAACCGGACAGACGTATATGCAGGTCTTCTCTTTCCCCTTGGCGCACGCTTGTAATCCCAGCATTCGGGAGGCTGAGACCAAAGGATCGTGGTTCGCAGACAGCCTCAGCTACTTAGTGAGGCTCTCGGCAACTCAGTGAGACCCTGTTTCCAAATGAAATATAAAAATAGGTCTGGGAGTATAGCCCGGAGGTAGAAAACCTCTGGGTTCCACCCCAGTACCACCAAAATAAATAAATAAATAAACAATTAATTAATTAATTAAAATAACCTCAATCAGGGTGGCAAGCATAAAGAAGTCAAATAACAACAACTGCTGGCGAGGATGTGGGGGAAAAGGGACTCTTTTACACTGTTGGTGGGAGTGCAAATTAGTTCAGCCACTATGGAGATCAGTGTGGAGATTCCTTAGAAAACTGGGAAGAGATCCACCATATGATCTGGTTGTACCTCTCCTGGGTATCTTTCCAAAGGGTTTGAAATCAGAGAACTATAGTAACATATGCATACCCATGTTCGTAGCAGCACAATCTGTAATAGCCAAAATATGGAACCAACCTAGATCTCCAGCAACAGATGAATGGATAGCAAAATTATGGGAAATGCACACAATGGAATTCTATTCAGCTATAAAGAAGAATAAAATAATAGCATTTGCAAGAAGATGGAAGGAACTGGAGAACATTATGTTAAGTGAGATCAGCCAAGCACAGAAAGAGAAGGGACATATGTTTTCTCTAATATGCCCAAACTAGGGAGTATTAGGAATACCAGAGGGACTCCAGATAATGGAGGGGAAACCTCAGCAAAGCCAGAAAGGAGGGGTAGGAGAGGAAGAAGGCTGAGGTTGATTAATGGAGGAGCTACATCCGAATATGTGTAAAATTATGAATATAGCATGGTCGACCTGCACACTCATTGTTGGGAGGGGAGAAGAAGCCAGGGATTGGGGGAGGGCACCAAGCACAGTCTGAATGTATGGAAATTTCAATATGATCATCTTAATAAATAAAATAAGCATAATATATCATATCTTGAAAAAAGTACAGACCCAACACAAGTGTTTTCTCTTTGGCCTCAGCTCCCTTGGATTCAATAGCTGGAATTTCTCCCATAAAGTAGAGTAATTCCACCCATTCTCACCTCCATGGCTGATGATTCAGTAGGCACCACCTCATTAGCATCCACTCACCTTCTACTTGCATCAACCAAATCATGGCAGAAGACAACAGAAGCTATCCACTCTTTTCCTGAGATTATTTTAACTTTATTCCTGAAATGGGGTGGATCTCTGTACAGCAACTCTGGGTCGCACTTGTCTGGGTGACATCTTCTACCCAAATCAGGACCTGCACAAAGCTATTTTCTAAGATGGCCATCTTAGTTTGGGAT